>NW_026641604.1:0-766 GCF_028554395.1 Pezoporus wallicus
TTGAGCCACTTTTGGCCATTACTAACCCTTTTTTTTATTTCCATTTTCTAAGTCGTTTTAAGCATTTTTTCGTTTCTTTTCCTAACCCAAATTTCTCAATTTCTAACCATTTTTAAGTTATTTTTCCCCTTTCCTAACCCATTTTTGTCAAGTTCTAACCCCTTTTAATCCGTTTTTGGCAGTTTCTATTTTATTTTTTCCACGTTTCAACCCCTTTTAAGCTTTTTTTTTCCTTGCTAATTTTTGCCCAATTCTTTCCTGGTTTCAGAGTTTTTGGCTCATTTCTAACCCATTTTTCCCCATTTCTATCAAATTTAAACCAGTTTTTCCCCCGTTTGCTATGCATTCTTGTTACTTTCTAATATGTTTTAAGCCACTTTTGGCCATTACTAACCCTTTTTTATTTCCATTTTCTAAGTCGTTTTAAGCATTTTTTGGTTTCTTTTCCTAACCCAAATTTCTCAATTTCTAACCATTTTTAAGTTATTTTTCCCCTTTCCTAACCCATTTTTGTCAAGTTCTAACCCCTTTTAAACCATTTCTGGCCATTTCTATCGCATTTTTGTCACGTTTCAACCCCTTTTAAGCTTTTTTTTTCCTTGCTAATTTTTGCCCAATTCTTTCCTGGTTTCAGAGTTTTTCGCTCATTTCTAACCCATTTTTCCCCATTTCTATCAAATTTAAACCAGTTTTTCCCCCGTTTGCTATGCATTCTTGTTACTTTCTTAAACGTTTTAAGCCCCTTTTGGCCAATACTAACCCTTTT
>NW_026641605.1:0-75192 GCF_028554395.1 Pezoporus wallicus
ATTTTCCCTTTTCATTGTTGTAGTTGATAGTTGCGGTGGTGATTTGTGTACATTGGTTGCTGGACTGTTCTTGTCTCAACCCGTGGGAGTTGCACTCTTTCGATCCTCCTCCCCGTTCCTCCAGGAGTTGGGGAGAACCCCGGTGGGGGGGGGGGGGGGGGGGGGGGAGACGGACCTCGATTGTTGTCAGCTCGGCACCACTCACTGGGAGTGAGTGAACAAGTTACCTGACTGGGTTTAAACCACGACAACCATGTAAAAGAGGAAGATTTAACTGCCAGCATTTGGACATGGGAAAGTACCATGAAAGAAAACTGAGCCTTGCAATTGCAACAGACCGACACAGATCTTGAAAAGGTCTACTGGGCATTTGAAATCTAAAGCTTAGGCTGACCAAAGAGTTGTGCTATGATGCTGTTCAGTAATGGCTGCCCTTATGTTTTCACCTAAGAAAGGAATGAATCTCACAACATTCCTTTCCCTCCTCCTCCTCTCCTCCATTTCCAAGGTTTATGTTATTTATGCCAGAATTATCCCAAGAGTGGGTTCGTGTGCAAGGGAAGTGATGTACCTTGCTGTGAGCAGAAGGTGCTTCTGCTTCTTCTGCCAGAAGTCAAGCAAGTCAGATGTTTTGGAGTAGTATTGCACTTTGGTGAACACATGGAGGTGGAGCTGATGAAAGAAGCTTTCCATGCTGTCAGTTTGAAAAACTCTTCAAGGTCCTTCTCATGCAGGCATTTCCTTTAGGGCGGCTTCTTCATCAATGGCAACACAGATGCTGTCACCAAACCATCAAACAGACTGAAAATGGCTTTGGAGCATTTTCCAGAGCTTCTTTGGAAAAGTGAGGGTCACAAATTCATTGGTTTCACCAGAGGTCTCCTCTGAATTAATGGGATGGATTCCATTGGTTCTGTGGTCCTTGCTGCATGTGAAATGCTTTGTATCCTTGCAGATGCTGGATTAGCATCACATGGTACTCTTTTGTCCATCCTAGAGGGACAGCAGAAGTTGAGGCTGTCAACTGAAGGAATTTACCCAAAGTAGAAGTAGATTATATTTCTGCTGGAGATGGATCCCTTTCACACTCTTTGGTCAGGATTAGACCAAAGTGGTGACTAGCTGTAGGCATTTCCCTGGGCAGCTGGGCTGAGGGCTGCCAGACAGCACGCACCATCAAACTGGCACTGGCTGGCTAGGGGTGCTGAGGAGAAGCTCCCAGACGTCTACCCAGTTCCTACCCATTTCTTTTCTAGCCTAAGATGGGCTCTGTGATTTCAGTAAGACTCCCTTAGTCCTGGGAAGTCCCTGTAGCTAGGTGATGTTCCCAGATTTCAGCAGTGTCTCTATGGCTACTCTGTAGGAGTGACTGGAAGTAAAACACTAAGTACATTTTGCAAATGACAAAAATGGGAGACCTACAGCTGTTCCTTAATTTGAATGGGTATCTATGCTTTTATTTGATATTTTAAATCTAGAAAGTGATGAACAAAATCAACAGCTTTTGTCAGCCTTCTAAGTCAGTACTCTCTCTACTGCTTTGAATATTTTTTTCTGTAAAGGACAAGTTTGGTTTAGAGCCAGTAGGAATAAGCACATCTGATTGGAGCTGTATAACCTGGAGAAGAGAAGGCTGCATGGAGGCCTTATAGTAGCCTTCCATATCTGAAAGGGCCTATAAGAATGCCTGAGAAGGCACTTTATGAGAGGTTGTAATGACAGAACAAGGGGTAATGGGTTTAAACTTAAACAGGGAAGAATTAAGTTAAATATAAGGAAGAAGTTCTTTATTGTGAGTCTGGTGAGGCACTGGAACAGGTTGCCCAAGGAAGCTGTGAATGCTCGATCCCTGGCTGTGCTCAAGATCAGGTTGGATAGGGCTTCGAGCAACCTGGTCAAGTGTGATATGTCCCTGCCTGTGGAGGGGTTGGAACTGGATGATCTTAAGGTCCTTTCCAACCCTAATCATTCTATGAGTCTATGATCCTGTTCCCTTCAGCATTTGCATCAGGTCAAGAGAGGTTTATGAAGCCTGGCCTAAGGGCAATATAGAGAGAACCATAGGCCATGGGAACCTGTGGACAGAGCTACATGGCGGGAGTTAGAACAGAGCAAGGAGGGTTTTCTCCAAGTGCTGGAGCATCCCTGAAGCGCTGGCCCGTGCAGATGCAAGCTGTAAATCAGCTAGCCTTTGCTGTTAACCTGCAGTGCTCTTCAAGTCAATAGCTTTGGAAAGACGGGCTCTGCATGGGCTGAGGAAGCATGGTGGCCAAGCCAAGATGGCACAGTAAGGGGTACATTTGTATCAGCTACTGCAAGAGTAACTAGTACAAGAACTATACGAAATCAATAGCTAATACCAAAACAAAATACATGCAACTTGCTGGTGTATTGGCTTTACTGGAGTTCATCATTCAAACATAACCATGTAAAAACAGTGCCGAGGCACAAGATTTTGGTTGTGGTCTGGGATAATGTGTCTTCTCTGGCACATCTTTTCTGTGGGGGCTCACCTCACAAGAAAGTAATTCTTCATGTATTTCCTTATTAAAGCATAATCAGCCAATTACAATGAGCATCTGTACTTTCAACCAAAGGTGCAGCCAAACTCCCAGTCTGCACCATTCTTCCATTTTCAGCAATGTTTTCTAGGCATCTTCCAGCATTTCTATCCTATTAATTACAAAATCTGAAAAGAAGCTAGAGATTTATCGTTAATAAAGTGTTGTATACATCACCCTCAATAAACAAGTGTTTGCGGATATTCAGAGGGAACCTCCTGTTTTTCAGTCTGTGCCTATGTCCACCTCTCCTTCTGGCATTGGGCACCACTGAAAAGAGCCTGGCTGTGTCATCTTTACATCCTCACTTCAAGTACGTACATACATTGATGGGATCCCCTGAGATTAACTGGCCCATCTCTTTCAGCCTTTTCCTTATGAACAGATACTCCTGTCCCTTCATCATCTTTGTGGCTTTTCACTGGACTTTCTCTAGAAATGAGAATAGCTCTTGGGAACTGGGGAGCCCAGCAATACTCCAGGTGAGGCCTCACCAGTGCTGAGTAAAGGATCATCTCCCTCTATCTGATGTCAATACATTGTTTAATGCAGCCCAGGATACCATTCACCTTCCTTGCAACAAGGGTGCGTTGCTGGCTCATGTTCAGCTTGATGTTCACCAGGACCCCAGGGCCTTTTCTCCCAAGTTGCTTTCCATTTAGGCAGTCCCCAGCATGTTCTGGTACCTGGGGCTGTTCCTCCACCTGAGCTGCAGGACTTCTCATTTCTCCTTTTTGAAATCCATAAGGATTTCAAAATAATCCATTTCAGACCCTTTCTTCAGCCTTTTCTCCTGGCATTAAGCCCTAGTATTACAATATTTTTTATTTGAACAGAAGACAGAAGAGTTTTGTTAAACTCAGAATCTCAGCTGTACAGTATTATTTGATTTTAAAAGACCATAAACATGTTATGGCTTGTCTTTGTAGGACTTTTATTATAATTGCATAGAATACTTTCCTTATTCATGACATTTTATTTATGCCTTATGATAACTTTAAAACAAACACCATCATATTGTTAATATACAGCAAACAAATAATTGTTTCTCTTAAGAGGTACATATCTGACATTAATATTTTTTTCACCTAGAAATGTCACCAAGTTGATCTGAAAACCTTTTAAGCATTTTGAAGTCATCCTTAACCTATATCTTTGCCAGCACTGTACAAGGGCTTCTTTTCAATTTGCAGTTGCACTGGGGAGGTGTTTCAATTCCTGATTTAGACTGTGGTCTCCCAGAGGTTCCAGGGTTTCTGGCTTAAAGATAAAGCTTCATACTTTATGTTTGTTTGCAGTAAAGCAGTAATACACACCGCAGACTGTGCTCCAGTGTGTAGGTTTTTGAGAGTAACTCCAGTACTGTCAGACTTTTGTGGGTCTTCTAACACTTGAGCACTGTTTTCTGAGAGAACGAGTCAAGTTTGTATAGATTTTCATCTTATTTTTGTTGCAAAAATTATGTGGCACTCTTAGGCAATACTTGCAGTAGTGTGAGTTAATGTATTGGAATGCCTACATAGAAATATCTGAGTATTTGTCACCTGGTATTACAGCATAAAGCCATGCTTGCATTCAAACAAATCCTGTGTTCTCTAGCATAACCTACAAAACACTGGGTGTAGGATTAAATAAAGCCTCTCACACTAGAAGTCACCACTGTATAAATTCAATTGCAAATGAGCATGGATCTGAAGTAATATTTGAACCTTAATAAATCTTTCACGTTTCAATGTATCTTGAATACATTGTTTCAAATAACAGGCTAGAACTTATTCCATTTTGGAGGCATGGAGCCAGGACAGACAGTTCCAAGCAGACCAACCTTAGTTTTCATTTGGAAAATCTATCCACTGACCCCTTGAATTACTTGTATATTAAGCCTCACTTAATAAAATGCATGATAAGGAAATTATCATCACACATTTTTTGCCATATTTGAAAATCTACAGTGATGACAGTACAAGCAAGCCTAAAGCTATTCACCCCACTCCCTAATTTATAATTACAGATTCACAGTTGCAAACACAGGAATATTAACCTTGCTTATATATTTAGACCTAGGGAAGGTTTAATTTTATGCATCTTTTATTCCTACACCCGCACCACATGACTGAAGTTAGCTTTCTTTCCTTCTTTTTCTCTTTGTTTTTCACAGGCCTGCTAGGTTCTTTTTTTTTGTGTGCATCAGTTCAGGGTATAACCCTGCAGTTTGAGTTTATCTTGGCTGTAAACAACAGTAATTTATATGCTCCTTTACTTGGTACTCCTCTGAGACACTGCCAGCTGTCTAGCCAGCAGTTTAAAGAAAGAGCTGTAATGAGCACAAGTGTACAGAGGGTAAGGGGAAGGCACACACAGCACTCAGCCATGTTCCTGCTTCCTTAGCTGATCGTGGTTATGTTTAAATAGCACTACAGCAAACTGTCAGCATGGCAAGATTTTCTGCACAGGCACTGCACACCTCTTCCCAGGGATTTCTCATTCCTTTCTTTCATTCCCCAGTAAAGAATAGACTTAAAGGATGAGAAAAAGCCCCTAGCAGCTGTTATGTGATACAGAACATGAGTTATGAGTGTAAAAGCTTGCACACGCCTGTCTTTTCCCCCTTTATCAAGAGTAAGCTCTTTGAGAAGGCAGAAAAAGCCTGATGGTGATCTTGATGTTCTTGACATGGGCTTTGATTTCAGCTTGCTTGAGCTCCAATTTCTGATGTAATACAGTTGTGAATTTTATTTCTTCCATGACTGTGGGGTACGCTTATTTAAACTTTACCATCACTGTAGTGTTAAAAAAAAAAAAAAAAAGGAAGAAGGAAGAAGGGAAAAAAAGGTATTTTGCCTATTTGCCTATAAGTCACTTCTGTCAAGGACTCAAAAATAGTAGGTTAGACTCGGATCTCAGTGAGTGTGAATTCAGTAAAAAAATCCCATGTTATCCCACTAGGATCAGTAGAATTCATTTAGCATAACGCTGATGCAACAGAAGAAAACCTGTCTCAGTGCAACCCTTCCACTTACATAGCAAAATACTTTCTTTGCCTATAAACTTTCTACAAAATCAAACCTCCTTAATTTTAACTGGAGGTTTTGGGCTCTTCAGCATACCAGCAGAAAACTACAGCTTGATTCTTATGATATTCTTAAATAAGTTGAGAGTTATGATGACTTGCATTGCAGAAATCCAGCTCTCCCTCAGCTACTACTGACACTGTAAACCTCAAACTGACCTTGAGTTAGAGTTTCCCTATCCAATACAGAAGGAAAAAACTAAGACTTCTTTAAAAAGGCAGAGTCTGGAAAATGGTGGAATCTCCTTGCCTGTGGCAGAGCACAGTCTACAGGATAATTATTTATCATATGAAGTTTTTAGTTACTGGTCCCTCACGCAGGGTACTCTGAAAAGGGAAATTCACCCTCAGTCACCTTACTCAACCTGTCTGAACACACTGGTACATAAAGTGTTTTGGAGTATCTGAACCCACAATAATGAGCAACTAATCTAGGTTTATCTAATCATTAATCAGAGGAATTATATGTAGATAACGCACAAGTCCATATATATTTTGAAGCACAATTTCGAATGAGATCCTATCTGGAAGGTTTGAATCCTACACTATTTATTTAGATAAATCCTGGCTAAGTAGATAAATATAATATAGCCCTCCCTCAAGGTGCAATTTTCACTATGATTGAATAAAAATAAACCTACAAATGCGTTACCTCCTCTTTCCTGGAGCCCATGAACAGGTTTGTTTAATCATAAAATGAAGTGTCCTAGAAGGGTCAGAAATACAGGCAGGAAGTAAAAACATGAAATTCTGTGTGAAAAAGGCAAGTTAATGTGTCTGGGGGAAAATAAATTGAAACAGATATTCAACAGGAGAGAAGCATTTGCAAAACAGTAAAGGTAAAAAAACGGCAGTAAAACTACTAGAAAACACAAAATTAGCAAAGAACTTGCAATAGAAAAGTTTGCAGAAGAGACCAATACACTTTATGAAACAATATGAAAAAGCCATAATTTCTCATACGCAAAAAGTGACAGTACAGCAGTGATGTGACTGAACTCAAGCATCAATTTGCTAGAAACTCACATAAAAGTTGCTACCATGTCAGAAAAAGTTCAGAGAACTTCCATAAACAAAGGACTGAGTAGCATGGTCAAAAACACAGGTCCTGAGTGTTCTCCTATGGAGAGCAATGTCAGTATTTCCACATACTTAAAATGCAGCAAGATCAGCTAAACACCAATTAATGATTAACTGCAGGATGTAGGCACAAGGGAGACATCAGAATTATTCAGGTCAAGGACTGAATATGAGTAAGTCCTTCTTTCTCTTCATCACCCACAGAAGGAAACAAGCTTGGAGACTACATGGTGGTCTGCAGTATGGAGCTGCACAGGGTTATTGGTCCAAGAAGGCATAAGTGTGAGTCAGAAGATGGAAGAAAGCCAAAATAAATGTAGACTGAATATCAGAAATATCCCTGCTCTGAAATCTAAGTCTAGCCTCCCTGAAGCCTTGGAGGAAAGTACCACCACCTGTTAGAACATTTAAAACAAAAGAGTATAACACACTACAAAATACATATTTTACCAATTTAGATGACTGTTTTCTCTATACATGTTGTTTACATTGCTACCATTTGTGTGGCACAAACTGTACCCATGCAGTGCCTTGCTTTGGCTGTAACTGTCTATGGAATTCCAAGACAGGCTGGTAGACAAATTCCTGCACATTTTTCTTCAATGAAATCTGAATGAAAAATTCTGTCCATAGGCTTATCTATAGAGGTCACACCCAGTAAGCTGCAGTGCCTCCTTCCCAAACTGACATGAATGGGAGAAACCAATCCTGGGAGAAATTAACCAATCACTTTCTGCTCAGGCAACTAATTGGTGTGCCACATTCACCAGTATAACATGGGAGAAACTGCACACAGAAGAATGACACATCATATTCTGGACTCAGAATTTACTAGTACATGCATCCTGGATAGGCTAAAAGAGCCTAGACTTCCACAAGCTCTTAGAAGCAATCACATACTCCAAGACTAATTTAGATACTTGCATTTCATCTGAAACTATTTAACTTGCTGCTTGATTTACGGGAAGATGTCAGTGTGAAAATGAAGAAAAATGTCTTTGCTTCTATTTTTCCCACAGTTAAGGTCTTATTTACCTTATATAATAATTTTCTTCCTTGTCACCAGAAAGCAACAAGCGACAGGACATAGCACTTACTGGGGCAAAAAGAAGGACCCATGGGATTAAAAGGTTGCGTGGATATAGCAGCTTCATTAACATTTCCTCCCTCCTTTCTAAAAATCTAGCAAGCAAAGATAAGATTGGGTTTCAAAAAAAGAATAACAGGCTTTTTCCCCTCAATTTAGTTGCCTAGTTTTTGTTTATCTGCACTCAGATTCCATTGATTTCTTAAATTTGACATCTTTATGGGCTTTCTCAATCCAAAGAAATAGTGACAAAATTGCTGGAAACACCTCTGGCTGATTTGGGTGAATTCAGAGGTACCACAAACATCGCTTCAGCCTTACAGATTTTGAATGTCTGGTTTATAGTGAAGAAATACCATAAATGATAACTTTATGTGTCAACTGCTTGTTGTCCAGCATTATTCCAGGAAAATAATGTATTATAGTCTTTCTCCTATTATACATGTTTTTCTCTTTTGAACCAGGAACGAGTAGGTAAAATAAACATTTAAGTTATCTTTGCTGCTATGACCATAATTAATTGAACAATAAGGAAGCAATTCTAGTAATGACGAGTTTTTTTCATGTTCTTGGCAAATACCAGGCATAAATCGGTGTCTTCCTTGTAAAGATCTTGCTTATATTTGAAGATTTTTATTCAGTCAACTAAGAATTTTTAGCTGTCAAATACTAATGATGTATTGCACAGAAAGCTCTCTCTTTTTTTTTTTTGTTTTATCATCAATCTGATTGGAAGGTTGCTGGTTTTGATTTTTTCTTTTAAAATGGAAACTGATTCATAGAGAAGATGGCAGTAAGCAAAGAAAACAATGACACATAGAGCCTTTGAAAGAAAGTGCCTTTCATGCCCTACAAGTACATGAGTCAAAATGAGTAATTGGATAAAGAGCACGTCAAAACTAAAAACGCCAAAGTCATGATGGCAGGCAGAGAACAAAAGAAGTAGAGGTATACTTTAAAAGCATCAGCCACTTTTCAGATGGCCACCTGCTAAAAAAGCTCCTGTCCCCTCATAGCTGAGACTAATCCACAAAAAGACTCCTGACAGGTTTCTGAAACAAAACCCAACAAAAGATGCAGAGCTGCCATTAGCCATCCCTGACTGGAAGCAGACTGTAGCCCTGCTCTGCCCTTCCCCTGCACTGGATTTTGCATCTTCTCCTGTGAGTCTGCCCTTCTTGACTCCTTCCCTTCAGGACAGCTTTCATGAACACTGGGAAGCACTCCCTTGTTCCCAGTCCACTGCTGCACTGAAATCAGTTTCAGCCTTTCTTGAGTCTACACAGCCTTTTTCAAGTGAAGGCTGGGACCCTTACATGGCAAATTTAAGCTAATTCCAACAGGCTTGCTTTTCTCATTTACCTTTGATGTAATTCTATGCTTATAGATAACTGCAGATTAAAATTTAATTCTTCAAAACTGCTACAAAAGTGCATTTCAAACTCCTGTGCTCTCAACAGAGCACCCTTCGTCCACCAGATTTACACAAATGTTTAGTTCAAAAACTGGGAAGGCAACAAACTCCGAAGTTGAGCCTGGGTACTCAGTTACTTCTCCAGAGGCAAACAAAGGGAAGGAAGTGGATAAATTGAGGGAGAGAGAGACAGATTAAGTTACCGGAGACTGACCTTGAAGCCTCAAGAATTAAAGTCAGGGAAAGCAGAGGAACTAGTTAGTTGGAAATGGCTTTGAATTCCTTTAATCCATTAGGTCAATTTAAAGGGAAATGATCTGATCATTCTGCATCTGCAAGTGATTGAAGGCAAATAAGGAGCATTGTATGATTTCCAGTTCAAGCAGTTTATGGTACACACAGCTTTTATGAAAGCAAATACAGCAAATCTCAATTGATCTAGGCTAATAAACCGTGAGATGTCTGTAACATATGGGAAGCTGATGATGGTATGGACTCCCCAGACCAAGAGGACAAAAAATATAAATAAATTGAAAAATAAAAAAACACATCCCAAACTTACAAATCTCTAAAGTGAAGAAGGGAAAAAAAAAAGGAAATAATTTACTGCAAGGCATGTTTTTCGCTGAATCACCGTAGTCTACAAAGCATCTTCAATATTTAGTCTGCTAATATGTAGATAGAAAAAATGCCTAAAACTACACTGTACTGGGCCTCTCAGATTAAGCCTTCTGCTACACATCTCTAGCTGGAAACAGTCTTCCAAGGCTTTTTTATGTAATGACAAAATACAGTAAGAGCCTGGCTACAGAGGAAAGCTTTATTGGTCCTTTTAATAAATACTATTAGTGTGTAACACTGGAAAGGGTCCCATTTTGGGCTTGTAATGTGAGTGATTAAGGAATAGACCATGCCTGTAAAGCAATAGCTTGGCCATGCATTTCGATTAACACAAAGACAGGCCCTCCAGAGATATCATTCAACGGCCTGTCTTCTCCAGACTTGTTACCTATTTCTCTGTCATTCCTCTTTTATCCCCAAAGGCACCACTCATGGCAGCCCCACAGTGATGAAGTTCCCTCTCATTCCCCACTCTGCCCAGTCTGAGAAGGTTCATTTCCTGAGGCCTGAGGCTCAGGAAATCTCTGAGATTAATTTTTACTGAAAGGGTCAGAGGAAAGACTTTTCTTTCATCCTCACTGTCTAAATCTCTATCAACACAATGAAAATAAAATGCATAGTTGCAAACTAGCAACTGTAACAGAGTAAAGAAGGATTAGCCAGTTGCTGGAATACACATGTGGATGTACACAACCTCACAAAATATTTTTTAATGCTTGATAAGTAATATTAAACCAAGCTGATTCCACAAAACTCCTTCATTTTGCCAGTTTGACCTTAGTCCCCTACAAACTTCTGAAATAAACCAGGTTTGATGGCAAAAAGTTCACTCCTTGCTGCCTACTGCCTCCTTCTTTTAGCTGCATTTTCAGCCTGAAAAAAACGGAAGTCTTTTTCTCCTGACTGTATTTTGTTACAAAATACTTTTCCTTGCAGACCTGTGTATGTGTGCTTTGCTCTCACCTAGCACATTATGGAGTATCATCATTCAAATGCATGAGCTCAGTATGCTGACTGAGGCTGGACAAAGTTTGGCTGTGTTGAACAGCAGAAGAAATTTGAAAAACATTTACATTTTAATTAATTAGTAGTAACTTTCTGTGCTTTATTTTCTCTTGGTATGGTTCTTTGAATCTTTAACAATGTGAAGAATGAGGAATTTTATGACAAATTTGTTCTACAACAAGTTTGGCTCGACCTCTTTTATATACATAATTCCTTATTCTTTAAGTGAAGTGTCGAATCCTTGAGAAATCTTTTAGTTACTCTGGGGATAAATTTCTCCATTCATTTCTTGCAAGCTGAATGATTCTGGCATGAGAGTAAGAGTAACAGAAATAATAACAGTAATGATAGGAAAAGGATTTGTAATGTTAATTTTAAATGTTGCATTTCAAATTCTGCTGAATCATATTTCCTGGGATTCCAAAGCTCAGAACTATCCCCTTACTCTTTCACTCTGCTTTGTGTCCTACAAATATGCTGATAACATCTTTCCAAACTGTTCCAGAGGAAACAAAACAGCATGTCTGCAAAGTTAAGCCATTTTTAAAACTGGCTTCTAAGCATACAGAAAGAAGATATGCAGGAAGAAACTCTCTGAAATCATGTTGAAGCAAAAGTATTCACATTCAAAGGGACAAAACAACATAGAACTCCACAAAAACAACAAGGAAAAAAGTGTAATTTGCAATTAGGGAGTTCTAAGTGCCAGTAATGCTCTATAACAAGATGCTATATTATTGTTCTGGTCAAAGACATACTATAACTATGAGGGGGAAAAAAGTCATTCTTCTGTACTAGATGGATCTTAAATTTTTTCTTCAACAAATAAAATTCACTTCTTTGCAATACACCTGAAAAATACATTTATTTGAAGGTTAATTAGTATATCAATTACAAGAGGTAACTTATCAACGTGGGTATAAAAAATTAATGATATGCTTAGTACATATGTATGTCTAGAAATACAGGGAAATGTATTTTCAGGAAGTACTTACGGAAAAGAGTGTGAATATGTGAAGAAAAAAATGAAGCTTTAAATATACCGCAGACTTTCTTCTCTCTCTCTGCCTGTACTTGGAAACCCTGAACATGGAGGTCAGCAATGAGCCAGCTCCTGCAGGTGCATGAAATCAGAAACTAAGTATGTGGAGGGGGGAGAGGGAAAAAAAAAACAACCAACAAATCCAGTAAGTAAGAAAACAGTAATTGTGGCAGCATACCAAACTCCTCTCTCTAAGAGCAGATGAACACAAAGGAGGGTGTGTTTTGCAACTGGACATTCTTTAAATGACAATGGGAAAAATCTGAAATTGCAGCAGAGCTCAACACAAAGCCAAAAAAAGCAAAAGCCACTGGAACAGTATTACAGGCAGCAAAGACTGCAATGTGCTCCTTTGTTAAGTTGGTTGATAACAAAATGGAGTGCACCTGTAACATTCAGAAAGCACAAAAATAGTTTTACTATTGCCAAAGGTCAATCCTGAAAATATCTTAAAAAAAAAAATCTAGGATCAAGAGCCTGTAAAAAATGTATGTGTGGCATGACTGACTCGGGCAGTAATGAAGCTACTTTTCACCCATATTTAGTGATTGAAGTAGTCATTGGAAATCACAGAAAATGGATAAGAAGGAATCGTGACTTTGTAGGCTTATCTTGTTTGAAACCTTAGGCAAGGTTCTAACTTGGAAATCCTCTTCTTTATCCTGTTTGTTCTATTCTGGATTTTAATGCTTGCCCACTAAACTGAAGACCTCTGCATCATTATTTTTGTATATCACCTCTGTTACTGCTAACCAATTTGAAAATTCTAAGATTTCGTAAAGAGGAATATTTTCCCATCCTTGATTAATATGTGTCTCCACCTTGTAGCTTGCACAATGTTTCTTGATCAGTGGGCAGCTGGACACAAATACCTGCTAGATACAGTTCTTACTTATAAAAGGTGTGCACAAGCTCTACTTCCCATGAAAGACTACCTGTTATTTTCATATTCCATATCAATTTTATTCTTAGATGTTTGACTACATATGTATGTTGATGTTCATCTTCCTAGGAACACAGGTAACAGAATCAATTTATAGTATTCATCATTTTCTGCAGGATGTTGCGTCAACTGCTTATTTTGAACTCTGTTCCAACACTGATTCAACATATTGCTCCACACAACAAAATTTCCTCATTTTGGTATAGTTTTCTTTAATTATATATTCATTCTTTATTAATTATTGATAAAATTTGACCAAAGATTCTATTAATTTATTTGATAGACCCATGATTATACACAGCATCAAAAGCACCTTCAAAAACATTGATTCAATATTAGCTTCCTTCCACTTCTGTGGAATAGCCCATCTTTCAAAAATTACAAAAAATGAGTGCTAATGGATCAGAGAAGTCACCAACTAAGAAGTCACCACTGTAAAGAAGACTGTTTCTTTATCATTATCACCACTACTACCATCAGTTATATATATGACTACTACCATCAGCTATACAATATTTAGTTGCAATATGAGAACATTCCTTATAGCAGTCTTCAAGTACCTAAAGGACACCTACAAGAAAATTGCAGAGGGACTTTTTACAAGGGCCTGTAGGGACAGGACAAGGGAAATGGGTTTAAACTGACAGAGGGGAGGTTTAGATTAAATATGAGGAAGAAGATCTTCCCTGTGAGGGTGATGAGACACAGGCTGCCCAGAGAAGTTGTGGCTGTCCCAGCCCTGGCAGTATATGTCTGTATATTTCTGGAACATGATCCGTTTATCACTCATATTTTTCCTCTCAAGACACACAGATGCTTCATTTAAAAAAAAAAAAAAAAACCAGCAAAGCTCACATTTGGTCATCATTTTGTTTGCACAAGAAAATTTCAGCCTACAGTTGAACTAGTATTATTTTTAAACATCTGTAATCTCTATTTGTTAAGCTGAAGAATAAGTTTCCATGAGTTGGATGCAGCTATTTTTAGGATAAAAAATTGTCATTAATAAGTTTTAGGCCTTTTGGGCATGCTTCTATTCTGGCAACGTGAGACCCTAGTTGTCAGTCAAACTGAATTTTTCACCCCAGTAATGAAGGTTGATTTTTTCCTTACGTATTTAGATAGACAACTGAAAGGCTGCCATCTTGTCCTTGAGTGCAATCTGGTGGCTTGTAGCTTAACTTGTGGTGTATGTTCTCCAGTGCTCTGTCATGACTTTGCTCATGACTTTGCTCATGACTTTGCTCATGACTATTCAATATCGCCTGTGACAAAACAAGCAGTGCTATTTCTCCAGATGTCTGCTAGCTTTCCCTTCTTCCCAGTCCAGTTAGAGTGACCAGACTCCCCTGGTCCCTGTCCAGCAGACCTTTCCCCCATGCTTCAGAAACAACAGGATTAAATTTTGCTAAGAACATGTAAGGTATTCAGAGTGTACAGTCACTCTTTTTTAGTATTATTTCTTTCTAGTTTCATGCTTTTTTAACCTAGCACAATTGGTTTCTATTCCAACAAACATGGAGGATCATAACATGTGACTAAAATGTTTCTTCCCACAGAATAACCTAAAAAATCAAAATCCTATATTACACATTTTATAACCAGTCTCTAGTTCATTTCTTTTGACATATGAACATGAAAGATCTCAACAATAGTAACTCGGACTTTCTTTTGCTTCTGGATCCTTTAGTATCATAAAGCCGAGAAACAGATATGAAATTGATTAAATATTTTTTTAAAAAATGCTAAAAATACAATATCATCTTTGGGACACTTTATGACTTCTCTGTTTTGACTTCATTCCTGATGCTTATCTCTATAAAAGCAAATCAAATTATCACAGCAGTATTTACAGTTACATCTTCATATTTTATGTGAACAAGTCAGATACTATGTACTGGCAGTGAGGAACTACTGCTAGAAAACAGAGAGTCATAGCTCTTTAATGAAGAACTCCTGCATCAACAAAGCATGAACTCATCCATACTGAAAAAAGAATGCCTTACAATAGTGTTTGCATGTAAAAAAGATTTTGCAGCACACCCAAGGACAGAAAATTTTTTGCACAAAGACTAATGACAAATTCCTAGAGAGACCCTCCAAAATAGATATTCAATAACATATGTGACTGAACTGAATGCAATATAACAAAGAACCTGAATGTTAACAAGATTGCCAAAAATGCCTCAGAAAAGATCAAAAGTGACAATGAGGATAAGAGAAATGGTGAAGGAGTCAGAGGCTCAGATGGTATTTTCATTAATCCTTCCATCAAGGGTCAAAGGATCAGACCAGGACAGATTCACCCTACAAATGAAAGTAGGGTTGCACAGATGGTTCACCAAGAGGACGTTAGTTTTCTTGACTTTGGGAAGACATTCCATAAACCATTGGTAGAGGGTGGATTCTATGTCGTGAAAAGGATTTACTCATCTTTGCATGACATGCACTGGCTTTACAAGAAGAGACTCTTCAGCTGCAACCAACTGGGAACAAAAAAGTACAACAATCTGGGTGAAGTACCTTAAAGTAACAACGATAAAATCATTCAGAACAGCATAGAAAGAAAATAAGTTTAATGAACTGGTTCACTATTATATGTTTATGATTTTGTGCACAGGCACAAGAAGATTTGGAAACAATAAGGAAGAGACGTAAGTATTAATTCAAAATTAAAACAATGATTTGACTGACCCAACAGATGTTAGGAAGAGTTATGTGGTTAGAAGGAAAGATATAGAAAATGTTGACATGCAAGAAACAAGCAAGTCCAAGCACTGGTGGAACACAGACCTTCTGGCAATCTCTGATAATGATTAAAGCAGGACATAATGATTAAAGGGAACTCAGCAACCGACGTTCAGATGACTGAAACGCAGGATTTCAAAAAAAGGAGAGGAGAGGTGAGGAGAGGCGAGGAGAGGGGAGGGGAAAGGAAGGAAGGGGATGGAAGGGTTAAAAAAGGAAGGGAAGGGAAGGGAAGGGAAGGGAAGGGAAGGGAAGGGAAGGGAAGGGAAGGGAAGGGAAGGGAAGGGAAGGGAAGGGAAGGGAAGGGAAGGGAAGGGAAGGGAAGGGAAGGGAAGGGAAGGGAAGGGAAAAATAGATTAATAATAGTTGTCAAGGATTTGTCAGGAGCAAATTACGCAAAACCACTCTAATTTTTTTTTTTTTTCTTGTGACAGAGTAACATACTTTATGGATACATCAGAAGCAGAAACTGTCATCTTTTTATTTAAGTAAGGCCTTTGACTATGTCTCATATAACATGCTCATAAGCAAGTTAACAAAACATGTAGAGAATAAATTGCTTAAGGTGGGTGCAAAAATTAGTAGAAAGCTGTGTTCAGACAGTAGTTGTATTTCTCTGTCTTAAAGACGGAATTTACCAAAGCTGAAGGTATATGTTCTGGTCCTGTAATATCAACATTTTTATGAATGATTTAAATGAGAAAATACGTTTACTAAATTTAACGTATACTCAGCAAGCTAATAGGGTCTACACGCATTCATAGGACAGGATTGAAATTCAAAAGGATCCTCAAAAACTGAATGGAAAAAAAGAGGAGAGGAATGCAAAAATGAAATGAAGCTTTAGAAGGGTTAAGTAGGAAGAATCAGCTGAATATAGAGAAAATAAAAACCCTCCTGGGCAGCAGTCCTACTGGCTAGTCTGGAGGCTGTAGTGAAATCATAAGGTGGACTTCAGTCAATAAAGTTGCAAAACAACCAAGCATAATTTGGAGATACATGACAGGAGTATAATTTATAACTATAGAATTAATTTCTCACCTTCTACCTCTGCGCTATTATTGATGCATAATCTAATGTGATCTGTTTTAGGCAACAGATTCACAGAACAATTTAGGCTAGAAAGGGCCTCTTAAGGTCATCTAGTTGAATACCCAATACAACACTAGCTTTCAAGCTAGGTCAGATTGCTTATCATTCTGATCAGATGAGTTTTGAAAATCCCCAAGGAAGGAGGTTTCACAGCATCTCAGAGCCCCTGTATCAGTCCTTGAACACTCTGATTCCTGCTATCCAGTTAAAATTTCAATTGTAGCTACTTGTGTTCACCGACCACCTCAAAATAATTTGTCTCTCTCTTCTCTAGAAAGTGTTAGGTCATTAGCTAATGACAGCTAATTAGCTGAAGACAGATACTAGTTCCAATCTTCTCCAGGCTAAACAAACTCAGTTACCTCAGCTTCTCCTTATTTATGTTGGGAGAGTGGAGAGAGGTGGGCTGTGGAAACAAGCAAATTTACAGAAAGATTTTAAAGGAAAAATGTCAAAAAGTTCAGAGGAGAGCAATTGAGAATAATCATATGTCTAGAAAATGTGACCTGTGGGGAAAGATTAAAATAACAGGTATTGCTTAGCTGAAAGATAGAACTCATAGAGGAACATGGTATCAGTGTTCAAACACGTGAAAAAAAAGGTAGAAAAAAGGAGAGGAGAATACAGTGTTCTCCACATCTTTGGCACTTAGAACAAGAGGCAATGGATGTAAATTGCATAAGGGAGCACAAAATTAGACTAGGAAAAATCTTCCAATGGTAAGGAAGATGAAGTACCAGAACAGGTTGTCTAAGGAGATAGTCAAATATTCACCACTGACATAAATACGTTTATGTACCTGTTGTGAATGACCAACTTGTGGAGAAAGGTTGGATACCATACAGTGTAAGAAATAGGGTCGACAGAGGTGGTGTGTGAAAGGTAACAATGGTTAAAATGAAAATGGTTAAAATTAAAAACCATGACTTCTGGTTAGTGGAACAGAACCTCATCAGAGGCCAATCAGGCAGCGTGGCATTAAGAAACCATTGATCAAAGGAGCATAAAGGTGCTGCATGTCTGTATACTTCTTGTAGGTATGGGCTGACGTGAGAAGAACAAGTGGCTCATACTCTCGGCTGAGTTACATTACACCTCGTTAATGGTGTGTTTATTCTGTTTTATTCTCCTCAGCAAAACCCTAAAACTGAGACGTGAAAACATGACATACATTCGCAAGGGAGATAAAGAAAAAGAATATACCAAAAGATACTTTTAATTAGACCAGCTGTATGGTAAATATAATGGAAAGGATATGGCCCTCTGGAAGGAATTTGTGTTTATGACAAATAAAACTTTGGTCACTTCTGCATTAAGCATCTAAAAAGGTTTTCACGTAAAACAAATGTCACAATAATGTCTGTCAATAAACTAACTGAACTGATAGTAAACCAAACGCTCCTTTGGATATCAATCTGCCAAGATTGTGAGATCTTCTGCAATAAAGGTGCATTAAATGCCATATATCTTACATAAAGCTTGCAAAGTTAAGTGTTTTGTTTAAGGAGGCGTAGAAAAATATATTATTGAAAGTAGATACTTGTATTTGACAGTAATCAGTTAAGATTAATGTACAATTGCATGTTCTTTTATTGCTGTTATGAAGAGGAGTATCAGTATCAGCAAAATGAAATTTCTCATCTTTGTAAGTAGGAGTAGTTGACAACATACTGTAAGTTTTTTCTGCTGTAGAGCTTCAGCTAACAGTAGTGGGGGGAAAAAAACTGCCAGATTTTGATGTTTAGACTTGGTTTTGATGTATAAATTTTGAGACATGATTGGTCTAGGTTTCAAATACTGCAGGTGACTCATCAAGGAGACATTTAAGCTCCAATTAATTTGCTTAAAATAAACATTTAAGAGTTATTAACAAGGTGAAATGTTTTCATCTTCACAGACTGCTATTAATTAATAAAACCATTAAGAGATATTCTAGGACTGAACACATGTTTTCAAGAACTGTTACTACTTCATTCCTAATTAAGACTGTGCAACGTTTTTTGAATCCCTTTTCTCTTTGTTTTGTTACCCTGCAGAAGCCAAAATACAAGAAAATGAACTCAAATTAACCGAAAATATTAAGAAAAAAAAAATTTCTTTCCCTTAAAAAAAAACAACAAAACAAACCACAAAAACCACCAAACAATTGTTTCCTGCAGCTTCCCAAGCAAAATGCCCCTCACCATATGACCTCTTTGTTTTTTGGCATGAGTATGGCCTTGCTCCCTTTCAACTGTCAGATAGATAATGAGTTCATTGTTATGGAAATAAACTCATCGCTGGTAATATGCTCTGACTTCTGGTCACTTTACAGAATACATCTTAAATTTTAAAAAAATGTTCAATTATGAGAAGGAAAAAAAAAGAGAAACTAGCAACTATTTAATCAGATTTTTGATCTACTGGTCTCATATAAAGACAGAGCTATAGAGGATGCCTAAAATGCAAAAATCAAACAGATTGGCAAAAAGTTTAAGTATTGAGATGTTTGACTCAGGCATCTGGTGCCACTGTATTGGATTTGTTATTTCCTGCTTTAAACTACCATTTTCAGGTCATGTGAGGCATTTTTATGTAACTTTTTCTTCATTTATAGATGAAAAGAGTTGATTTTTGGATTTCATTTATGTTAAATTCAAAGATGTTAATAAGACCCACTCCTAGCAAGCAACACTTTTCTCTTTGTTCTAAACAGCCCATGACAAGCTATCCTCAAAAAATGTGGAGGTGGCTGGGTAAGTCCTTTATGGCCAAATCTTTCTGATTGGTTTCACCTGAGATAGGAGTGTGATTGACATTGCGAAGACAGTGTCAGCACAAGTGCTAGAGAATCCCATGCTGGCAGATTACGGAGGCTGAGATAAAAGATACAGCATTCTACCTGCTGGTCATGCTTCTTTCTATGCAACCCAGTATAAGGCTGGCTTTCTGGGCTGTGAGCACACACTGACGCCAGCTCATGTTAAGTTTCTCATCAATCTTCAAGTTCTTCTCTACAGGGCTGCTTTGAATCTCCTCTCTGCCCGACCTGTAGCTGTGCCTGGGATTGCCCAACCCAGGTGTTGGACCTTGCACTTGGCTTGGTTAAACTTCATAAGGTTGGCATCAGCCCACCTCTCAAGCATGTCAAGGTCCCTCTGGATGGCATTCTTTCCCCCCAGCATATCAACTGAACCACACAGCTTGGTGTCATTGGCAAACTTGGTGAGGGTGCACTCAATCCCATTGTTCGTGTCACCAACAAAGATGTTGAACGAGACCAGTCTCAACACCAATCCCTAAGCGACACCACTCATTACTGTTTTCCAACTTCTTGCGTGCAGCCATCCTGCCCCTTTACTCTGCTCTTGTGGGACCTCACTTGGAGTACTGTGTACAGTTCTGATCTCCTCAACATAAAAACAACATGGAACTGTTGGAACAAGTCCAGAGGAGGGCCACAAGGATGATCAGAGGCCCAGAGCGCCTCCCATATGAAGACAGGCTGAGAAAGTTGGGGCTGTTCAGCCTGGAGAACAGAAGGCTGCGTGGAGACCTCATAGCAGCCTTCCACTATATGAAGAGGACCTATAAGAATGCTAGGGAGGAACTCTTCATTAGGGACTGTAGTAATAGGACAAGGTGTAACAGGTTCAAGCTTAAACAGGGGAAGTTTAGATTGGATATAAGGAGGAAGTTCTTTACTGTGAGGGTGGTGAGGCACTGGCATGGGTTGCCCAAGGAAGCTGTGAATGCTCCACCCTGGTGGTGTTCAGGGCCAGGTTGGACAGAGCCTTGGGTGAGATGGTTTAGTGTGAGTTGTCCCTGCCCATGGCAAGGGGTTGGAACTAGCTGATCTTAAGGTCTTTTCCAATCCTAACTATTCTATTCTATGATTCTATGAACATGTCTGATCAGAAATCCATGAAAAGGCACCCTGATATGAACATCTTATTTGGTCATATAGTAACTTTTCAACCAGCAGGTGAAACATGCTATTTTTTTTAACCAAAAATATTCTGGCTCTGTTATGTTTGCTAGTAGTCTAGCAAATTTATTGGCAACGATGTTGATTAAAAACATGGCAAATTAGTTAGAATAATTCATTTTCAGGGGCCCATGAATAAACTCATTACTCATCTAAATGGGCTTCCAACTTGAAGAACCCATGAACTTTGTGCAAAACATAACTTATGTTTCACTGTCTTGGAAATGGATCCATGTATCACAACCAGGTCATTTTAGTATGATGAGAAAAAAATGAAACCTCATCATGTAGATATAACAGAAAAACTCATCAGAGGTAGACCAACAAAGGCCCATATCATCTGCAGAAATACATATAACAAGCTCTGAATATCTATTTGAAGTAATTCTTGTTAAAACTACTGAATTCTGCCTGAAGTTCCTGTTCCAAATTTGGTCCCACTACAGCTCCTTGAAAACTAAGCTATATTGCACAAAATTAGTGCTACACATTGCTTTCATTTTCACTGAGAAACTTTACCATAAACATGTTTTTTTCTTTCATTACATTAACTTTTTTATATTACATTTTTTTCATATATACCTCAGTATTTCTGTGACAGATGACTGTGAACAGTCAAGTCTGCGGCAGCAGGGCTCGTCAACAACAACAAAAAAAGGTTTGGCCTTGTTCTACCAGCACTGCAGACTGGTCTGTGACAGCTACAGAGGAATGACCAGTGTGGTGATTCATTCCTCTGAAATACGTTTCCCTTTATTTGCATTAAAGGTCAGACATACTGAGAAATGCAATATGAAACTTTTTCTTCTTTAGGATTAGAAGGAATCAAAAACTTGAACCCATACTTAATTGTTCAATTTATGCTCTCCGAAACAAAACAAAAAAAAACCCTGCTAGAATGTTAACTCAAAACTCAAAATGTCTGTAAATGAAAAAAAGTATATTTCTTTGTAGATACACATGGTAAATTGTATAACTTAGATTTTCTCTAATCAACCAAACTAACACTTTTCTGTTTTTTTTAAACTTAAAATATTAAAAAAAAACTTGTGAAAACTATAAGCACAATTTTGTAATAGCACACGTTATGCAAAAATCACATGCTGCACAGCAGTAGACGAAGTACATTTTGAACACAGAGCACTGACTTTTCAGTATATTTGCACTTGTTGGATTGTTTTCAACCTAGACAATAAGGGGTAACACTCTGGCCAAGGTCGTGACTTTAGACATGTGTGTGCAACTTCCATGAAAATTAATGAAAACAAAGCACAGACATCTAAAGTTAAAACTAGGTTTTAAAAGCCAGATGCAAACCTCACTGAACCCAGTAGAAGTCTTGACTTACATGAGCTTTGGATCAATGCCAAGAGTTTACTTGCTAAACATTTCTCCAAGCAATGTTGAGGGTAGAAAATAAGCATTTCTGTACTATTTTTTCTAATAAGGAATTACAGATGTAAACTGAGAAGGTATCATTGTTGAGATGGAAGCAGCTTTGCATGGGATTTCATTTCCTTTAAGGAAAATACAGGCTTGGTTCTGCAGAATGTGTCATTTCATTAGTTTCACATACCAGCTATACAAAAAACACTATCTGATGGCTGAAGAAACTGAGCCAAGAGCACAGATCAAAGAGAGATCTGTTGAAGTTGTTATTTCAGACTCACAAAATGGTAACTGGAAGAATGCCAAAACCACAAAGCTGCAATCAGACTGTGAACTTCTCTGAAGTTCAAGGTCACTTCAGCTGGGAGGTTCAACTGAGTCCAGCCCTGCAAGTAGCTCATTTGTTTCTCACACAACATTTGGAGGTTTAGTGCAAGCAATTTGCCATTTTAGGAACCTAATTGTAAGCACTGGTCCTTGCATGATAGCATGGATTGAGAACAGTGGCTGGAAACTCTATGGCTACACCCATACATCTTGTGGGTCTGTGGACAGCTGCAATTACATGTGTCAGCACAGCTGCATATTCTTTTTTTAAATGCTTCCCTGTCTGCTGCCAGTGACTGTAAATTTAATGAGAGCACCTGCTGCCCTTTTGCCTAGTTAATTCATAGTGATCTGCCTGAACTAAAGGAAATTTCAAAAAAGCCTCTCTTCTTCAGTAACAAATTGCCAGTCCATATCATGGCCTAAATGGCCTTTGATTAATGTAATATTGCACTTACATAAAGCTCTGCTGGCAGCAGGCACATTTCCCTAAGTAGACTGGGGGGAAGGGAAAAGAAGCAGGAGGGAAGAGGGAGGAAAAGAAGGCAAGTGATTGATGAGATCAAATAAAAGGAGATCAATGGCCTGAATATTGACAGCTGAGGGAGGTCTTTGTCCTTGACCTCTTACCCTGAGGCATTTATTCAGTATGTGTAAAAGCCCTGGCTACTAAAAAGTCACAATCTCCATTGACAAGCTACAGTACGGGATATTTTAATACCTTTTCCTTAAACAAAAATGTAGTGACTTCTTTATTCTGAATTTCAGATTTAGCTCACATATATCAGTAAAAGGAATGTTGTACCAATTAGATAGTAACTTTATAGACTGAATGTAGTAATGCAAGCACCAATTATATTTGCGTAATCATCATGCAAATATTACTCTGCATTTCCTTAAAACAGAAGCAACAAATCAGCAAGCTTCTGAGAAAATAGTTCTAGGAGAAAGAATTAATTGGGGTGGAAGAAGGAAGGCAGGCAGCTGAAGCGAATATAAAATAAAGAGCACTGCAAAGGGAAATAGATCAATTATATTACCCTGGAAAATTATGTGATGCAAATGAAAAGTTACAGGCACATTAAAAAAACACTGAAATCCAAAACATAAGAAGTATCAAAAAAAAAATATTTATGTGAAAGTAGAAACTGTGGAAGCACAAAGCATTATAAATAGAATATCGTATATCCCCAGTTTCTGAATCCCTCAAAATTTGTCTTTGAGGGACTGGGAGGTTCTGACTTCCACATTTTCACTAATTTACGACCTATACATAAGGCATTTTGTTTCATAACTGGTAGGTAATATAAAGCTCCTGTACTCTTTACTCACACCAAGTAGTATCTCACACACATTTAGTAGTAACGAAATACATGTGCATATGCCTTAACTTTAAACATATGCAGGAGGATTTTCAGGACTGACTAGAGCCCAACTGAATGGTCTGAAGTAAACACTGAGTGTGGAACTATACCAGGCACAGAAACGTGAGAGAAAAATAAAAAAAATGTGTGAAAGGAAGCAGTAGAAAAATCATTGACTTTTACTTGCCTCAGGCTCATCATTTATGCAATATAAACATCCATCATAAAAATAAAATCCAAAGAAGCCTTTGAACAAACTGTTAATCCTAAATTAACCATATACTTAGATGATGTTACATTGTATGCAGCTTGAAAGATAAACTTGAACATAAACTTCATGCCTGTTTCTGCATCTATATTCAAGTATCTTTGTATAATAATAAGGTTTAAAAAGTTTTCCTGAATAAAAGTTATAAAACAAAAAACCCAAAATAGCATGAAACTCACAATTACATCACAAGACTTGACAACACTTCAATTTTTTTGCCTTCCGATGTTCATAGATGCTTTCCTTATTCTAATGTATGAATAAATCATTACCCACCTGGGCCGGTAACATGCCAAATTTACCTCACACTCAGAACACAGGAATGCAAACATCCACAGCAGAACATTGTCTCATTTTTCATAGCACTCAAACATCTCTCTCGACATAGAATAACTTGTGTTGTGCACATACACAGAATAAAATGTAAAATATTGTGAGATTTTCAAGCTACTCTAAGGCATACTCTACTTGCACCAGTCCCAAATTTAAGACCCTGACAGTTGAGTTTGGTTTGGTTTGGTTTTGTTCTGTTTTGTTTTGTTTTTTGTTTTGTTTTGTTTTTAAGAGGTGTGGGATTTTTCTTTGTAACAAAGCTTGCTGTAGAGTTAACTCTCTCTTCAGACCAGAACCAACAGGAAATTGCACATAGTCACAGGAGGGTGAGAGAGCTCAGACATGCCCTACCATCACTGCCCAGAAGAGTGTAATGAAATTACAGGAGTGGATGGATGTGTAAGGGGTAATTAGTGCAGTAAATATGATCTAGTACCCACAGATACTATCATGCACAGCATTGTAAGTAGATGAGGATCTAGATTTTAAAAACCTCCCTTTTACTTCAAGTAAAAGGCTGAAAGCCCTCTCTTACTTATATCAGGGACCAGTAGCAGCTTTGAGTGTCCTTGGCCCTTTTTCATAAGCAAGTGAATTGTGACACACACTTCTCAACCGATATGACATCAGATCCCTTTTCCTTGTATGGCACCAAAATTATCACTGGTTTTAAGGGTATCCTTTCTGAAGTAAACTGAGAATGTGGGTATCAATACTGGTCTCAGATACAGCAAAATGTGACCATGAACACAAAGAAGATACCTGCTTTGAGAGCTGCACCCGTACATCCACCTGTAAATACTATATGTGGAGAAAAAACACCTGCACACACAGAAATGAGATGTTAGGTAGGTCAGATCTTGGTGTATGTAAGAGCTTCCACAAAACATGTAGCATAGCCTGATATAAAGTTCTCTATCCTCTCTCTCCTCTTTACACTGACCTCTCCTATTATATCACATCTGCTCAGCATCTTGTTTTACAATCATTCTTATAGTATAAATGTAGCATTCTGATGTTTGTGTTCTTTTATTTGACTAGTAGTGATACTAGCTGTGTGAAGCTCATCTGTGTAGGAGACAATGGTTTTGTTGAAGTCATCTCAAGACTTTTTTTTTGTCCAAACTGTCTTACTTCAGTACAGTGCCTGTACACAACTGAATCCCTGGCTGGAAGGCAGTCCACATGCACCATAGAGACAAACATCTCTCCAGTGAGTGTCCTACTGGCAGACTTCAGCAATGTTTATGAGGATGATATAATACAGGGACTGTTACAGAGAGAGTGAACATTAAAAGAAACTTAAATGTCTCTGCTGTCACTGTTGTTACCCTATAGGGTTCACCATGTAACATAGGCTTTACATGGTTCTATTTTCCAAAGTACTAAACTTCTGGCATTTTTCCTTTTAAATAAAAAATGCTGCAATAGCTGTCATAAAGTTACTGACCCCAGCCTAATCTACTTTCTGTACACAGGCAGTCCTTTCTCATTGTTACTAGATGACTAGATTTTATGTATACACTTTTTCTCCTTCAATGGATAAAGCCCCCAAAGGCTAGGTAGCCACACACTTTGTAATTCAGCTACATAACAGATTACAGAGTTTATAGCTTGGTTCCTGCATGGTGCAAAGTCATATGGTGCACGTAGAATAAAACTGAAAACTTGAGAGATTAAGAGAGATCTAGCCTGACTGATTTCATTAAAGAAACTCCCCCTAAATATGTAGTAAACCCATTTAGATCATATAAAAAGTATCTGAGTTTTGCCTTGACTGCTGGATGAAGTCTGATTTCTGTGCTTCCCAGCTGCAGGTTTCTATTAATATGTACACACCCTCTTAAAATATTTCACTAGGAACTTGACTGACATTCCATTCTTACTCAAAACCAGTGGTAGCTCCATCACATTTATACAACTGTCATCATTCACCTAAAATGGAACTCTGTAAACCATTAGTTAAATAATCAAATTAGAAACTAGAAAACAAGAATTAGTCACAGCACCTAAACAGAAAGCCAATTAATCGGAAATTAATACAAAGAAAGAAAAGAATACTAAGACAAATGATATACAAAAGCAAAACCCTCATTTGGAAAACAGTTTATATCAACATCAGCATGTATTTACTACACATGGAAACACACAAAAAATATCCTTGTTGCAACACATTGCAAAGCTTACTTGAGTTTCAGAGGAAAATGAAAAGGCCAGTGCCCTTTCACAATATTCCTTTTCTACTGACACGTTGCAGTATATAGTATATAATACAAACCTCACTTTCCCAGCAGTTTCAAGAGGTAGAACCTACCCCTTTCTAAATTACTGAAAAGAACCTGATTATTCAATTGAATCAGATTATCAACTAAAATAAAAAATATCTCAAAAGAGGGAAATAATGTGAAACAGTTCAACCTCAAAATTTTGAAAATGGGAACTCACTCTTTAGAGGACTAAAGCTGACTTAGCAGTAGGTTTGCATGCAAAACCAACAACCATGCACATGTACACATACACACATATACATATACACAAATTAAATTTCTCTTTCTAATGGAAGCCACTATCTTACGATGTCTGTTCTATTGACATCACAAGGACTGATGTGTACAGCAGCTGTTCTCTGTAGCAACAGCCAAGCCCCGACGTAATTTTTCAGCATATTTCACCAACAGTCAGGGGTTTAACCCCTGATCTGAAAAAAGCTGTAGTCAAAACAAAATTGGTCATACCTTATTCCCACTTGAACTGCCACTGGCATCTCTCCAAAGCATATATTCCCAGTCTGAAAATTTATGCTGCAAATTGCTATGTAAACCAAGCTTGTCATGTAAGTTGTTGCAGTGTGTACTTCCTGCATTTGTGGCCTTTTGCTCTTAGAGATGTAAGCAACACCCAGCCACCCTGAAGAAATGAAAAGGGGCTTCTGAACAGGCCAGAGAAAAGTGATATGGCATAGCTCTCTGCAAAGAAAATAATACATCTATTGAAGAATCAGAAATCTTTATTGATCCTTACAGTTCATAATGCAAGTCTTTTTTCCATGTCCTTCCATCTTGTCCTAAAATTTTCTGCCAGAATCAGAATATTGATACACATTTTATCAATTTAAAAGGTAATTTGTAAATTTAAACTTAAGATATTTACATTTTAAAACCTGAAAATTTATGAATTGTCTTCTAAATTTTTCCACTTTCAATTTTTTAAATAATTTCCACAGAGCAGAGGTCTGACCTGTAACAAAAGCTGATTATTTAATGGGTCATAATAGTCAACTAATATGGATGAGGTTTTTGCTGTTAATTTCTCATACTTGCAATAATCACAAAATAATATGGAACAGAATTCATCAGCTACATGATTTGATCAAACAGAATTATGTGAGAAAAAATGATAGATGGCTGCTTGCAACAGCAGTCAAAGAGCTTTGACTTTTTCTGATTGCCAAAGGACACCCTTCCAGAAGGTGGCTTCATTTTTTATGGACTTTGATTAATGATTTGGGGAGAAATAAAGGCACTTTTGTGGGACTTAGATTATAAACAGCATCAAGTACTGCAACTTTAAAAAGAAAGCCCCTTTTCAGATGACTAAAATTGCTTCTTCAAAAGGCAAATGTGTCTGGTGATGCTAAGACGTTCTGACAACAAAAAAAGAATTGCTACATATTTTTTCACCTCCAGTTTACGAGAGTACACTAGAACTACTAACCTTGGACTGCAGTTACAGATTCTGTTCATGTCTCTTTGGCTTTCCGAAAATGTGCATCTGCAACAGAAAATCCCACACTTCCACTCTTCCAATAGCATGCCATCCTGACTGAAAGCCTATTAAACAGACAGTGGTATCACAAAAAACAATTGGAATCCAAAGCATGTTTTCACAGTGTTATACAAAAACATTTAGCTAGTGTAATGAACAACAATAGAAGCAATCAAAGAAAATCGTGATTGTCAACAATGAGAAATAAAGTCTCTTAGCAACCAAGTGTTAATTACTCTTTGTTTGCTAACAAGCAACAAGATATTTAAGGCTGGTAGCTTTATTTCAGTAATATATTATCAAAGACCATAATAAAGAGCTCCAGTTTTAATCAGCTCTGGTTTCCAATCAAATATTTTGCAATTAATTTTATTCGTATTTTAGAACTAATTTACTTTGAATAAGTTCTAAGTATGATTCCTTATTATCATGCATTAAATAGAATTCTAATGTATAATAATTATTTGTTTAAATAATAGAATCATTGGCATACAGACGATAATCCAAGAAAGAAAAAAACATTACCATTAATAATAAGATTAAATAAAAATTGTGTTGAAGAATAGATCCCAGGAGAACCCTTCAGCTATTTTAGGTGAAGTAGAAATAATATTGCTAATTAAGACAGTATACTGGCTTTCATAAAGATAACAGCTTCCTGGTGAAAAAATGAGACTTCACCTGATTGATAAAAATGACCTAACTTCAACCTACTGCAGCTGTTACCAAGTCGCTGAAAGCAGTTACCTTAATTAGATGCTCTGCTCACTTTCTTACCCCCTCCAACCCATGATCACCAAAGTGTTGAAATTATGTTATTTTTGAATAAAATACCTAATTTTGAATTTCTTGGTTCTTTCTTCCGAAAGAGGTTTTAACTGAACGTGCCAGTAGGTGCTTTTCTTCCTGGTGGAGTGGCTGGAGTAAGGCACAGGTAGCTAAGCACTGAAACCAGCTGGTCCGTTTACTCCATCTGTTATGCCTGTGCATGTTATGGAAAGGAAGGGATTCTCATTCTCCCATTTCTTCATGGACAGCACAGGAGATTTTATTCAGAAGTCAAATATCTGAGCAGCAGTAGGTAAGGAATCACAAGAACAGCAGAAGTCATGAGTTGGGAGAAGTGATAATATCGGATGGAGTGTCCAGGTTAAAACATCCACCATCCCTGACTGATGATGTGGGGGTACAGCTCTTATTCTGGAGGAGGCAGAGACCCTAGGCAGTTCAACAGTTCCCAAACAAAGCTGTGTCAGCTGTAGAAGTGCATAGCACAGTGTGAGTGCTAGTGAAGGCAAAGGGCTGGACTCGACATCCCATGAAGCAGAGGCCACTGTATCATGGATATCCCACAGCAGCCATTCCCCATGTGTGCTGCAATGCCCCATCATTGCTACTGGCCAAATATTCTTTCTTCCCTGCCCCAAGCCCCCAGAATGGTTACTCCTTTTCTTATTTCAGACCTGATAGTTTGTTTTGTTAACGTTTTCCCAGAGCATTGAGTCTTGCGCCTTCACGGTAACCATTAGACATTAAAATGCCCATACTAACAGGCTGCAAGAAAGGTAAATGGCAGTGAAAAAAATACAGTTTCTGGAGCTCAAATTTTACACTGCAAGAGTATTATTCTACCCTGAGAAAAACATAATTTAAGATGGCATCAGTCAAAAATTACTTGGATTGCAAACTCTTCTTGCTCTTAATGCATAAAGAAGTGGCTGTTTCAAACTTATTCCTCCAATAAGAACAAAATAAATAAATTAATAATACTTCGTGTATTGATTGCTTTATTCTTAAATTTTATTAAGCATTCCCTTCAAAATTAGATTAAAAGTACATTAAACACATTTTGGTACCTTTATGCCTACCCAACACACAGCACAAATGCTTTTGAGCTTCTTCCAACATATGACAGAGGGAAACCCATTGTACAATCGGTGGTAGTATACATCTCTTTTAATTTTTCTGTTCACATGCCTCAGTCAATCTGGAGTTAACAATTCTAACATGTTCATTTAATCTTTCTTTTAAGAGGAAGTTAAGAAGGTTCTTTAATAGCACCAATTAAAGAGGTTGTTTGGCTCGACGACTGCAGAGGGACTGAAATGCCTTCAATACAGGCTGTCTAACAGCACACAGCTAGAGAATAATGAGTAATACTGACTCAGACAATCCATATTGAATAGTGGCAGCGCCTGGACCTAGCTTGTACTATGGATTCTTGTAAGCTGTTTGCCATAGTAAGCCAGAATTTCGTGGTAGTGTTTTCATGGGAGTTTTTCCTACATGAAACTTGACCACGTAATGAATCAAAGCAAGGACTGACTGGGAACCATGCATTTCCAAACCACCCTGTGTGCCACCTCAGATATGATCAAATTCGTGATGCAAATTAAGACACTTGTTGCTTCTCATGTATAGAAGCTACCCTGTAATTATTTCCAGATTTCTAAGGAAAGAGTACCTCCACCCTCCTCCATAGAAATTACACTGATCCACTATTTAGCTCACAAGAGTAGTCAGTTCTGTATTAGTACAATATCATACCTCAGATCAGCATTTGTGGTCCAGATTAATACTCTTTAAGAAAGCATAAAGACTGCTTTTCAGTTTAATGGGATTTTGGATCAGATGCTGATGAGCTAAGGATTCCTACTATCCAAATCACACTGATCATTCTCTGCTCTTCCTGCTGACTCCTGTTGCATTATTTTTGCTTTAAGCCGGCTTCCATTGTTCAGCTGTTCTCTCAGCTATAGGGGGGGTCTTGAACTTTTGACAATGAATGACTAAGCTCAAGCTAGGAGTAATTACTTTATTGACGTCACTTCAGCCTTCAACCCACTTTTAACCAGGCTTCTACTGTTTGAAACAGTAGGTCATCTCTAGCACATTATGCAAATGTTAAAACTAATCTTTTGCATAATACATAAGAACTCAGTTTGTGCATTAACTGATTTATCTGACTACACAGGAGCAATGAATGCTGATTTTTATTAAGCTCTTCAAAACGTAGCTGAAGTGTGTGCACATATATATGTATTTATATAGTCACAAAATAAAATTATTTTAAAAGTAGAAACAATTACTTGATATATGGTCTTTGTCAATTCCACTAGTAAATGGGGACTCCATTCACAAGAGATAAGCAGAATCTGGAAAAATTCTCCCTTTGCAATAAAGAGACAAATGAATGAAGACATGAATATATTTTCAAGACACTCTGAAATGATGTTTGTATAAGATATAAAAAATGTGCAGATTGCCAGCTATCATACAACCCTTCCTTCAATTAAGTCACTGCAAATTGAATTAAATCTCATCCACCTCACCTGTTGTTTTTTTTCAGTATGGGAGAAGTGAAGGAAATTATGAGAAATTTCTTTTTATTTTAAATTTATTTCTTTAGATTTCAAGCAAAAATGATTTATTATTTAAATATATATCATAAATTAATAGCAAAAATAACTAATGATTTCTAGGTGATGTATTAACAAATGCAGATATCACACTACATACAAGTCATGCTTCATCAGATTCAGTTTGTTGTGTTAACCAAGAAGCATAACATATTCACACATGACCTCCTAACTGTGTGCACAAGGCCTCAAATTAAGCTCACCACCAAGAAAATCCATCTGCCAGAGATAATAACTAAATCTTTTATTTAACTTGAGCCAAGAAGTTTACCATAATCACAGGAAGGAAAGGAAAAAAAAACAAAACAAAACAAAAAACAAAACAAAACAAAACTAAAGCAAAAAAAAAACCAACCCACAAAACAAAATCCCCGTAACACAATCCCTTCAATTCTTTAAAAACACCAGTGGAATTCAAAGAGTAAAAAAAAAAAAAAATCAACACTGCCTCCCTTTCTGTGAGTTTTCTTAAGAAAGGATGTGTCTCTGAAGGTAGACAGGTGTAGCAAAATCTAAATGTAAATTTTTGTATTCTATGAGTGAGAGATAATCGCTACAGTGTCAGCAGCAACTACATAACTTCGGTCAAATACCTTATTAAAAATATTGCCCTGATTTGTGGTGGTGTTGTTTGTGGAATTGTTTTGGAATTTGTTTTACTGTCTATGTACCACATTTAAATTTCATCAATAAAACCATGGTGATTTTTCAAGATTCAAAACATTCAGAATACAACAACCAAATTCAGCAGTGCTAGATGAGTCAGGAAATTGTCTTAAATTTGCCATCCCCCAGAGAACTCTGTTTGGACAAATGATTAACTGTGATGACTGTGATATAATAGCATAATATAACAACTCCTGTGCCTTGCAGTTATCTTGCTTTTCACAGCAGTAACCAACCATTCCTGGAGGACAGAAAAACAGTGGTTTATTTTTCAGTGCTTCTGCTTCATATGCTGACTATAATTAACCTTGTTGACTTTATTGACACAGAATCTTTTAAGCATTCCACTCTAGAAGAAAATATGCAATAATCCTGTGGTACCTACAGCTAGATTAGGTAGTATGGTAACTTTTCCAGCGGACAGAAAGAGATGATTTGTAGTCATACAATACTGCTCTTGGTTGCACTATTTCAAGTGTGTGGTAAACTGGAAGAACTTCAGCACCATACATGGACAGGTCACCTCATACAACAATAAGATGAATCATGAACTTCACTTAAGTAGTAGCCACAATTTATATATAAAGCCTGGCTCCAATGACATAGAAAAAAAGAAAATTTTGAAGTACATTTTAAAAATTAAATGTGAAAAGTCAAAAATCAATATAGTATATGTTTTGAAGAGCAGCAGTGTTTTTTTATGCCAGATCAGCTGATCTTATTTCTCTATTACCTAACGCATATTTATGAGAAGATATTTTGCTTCTGTCAAGGTTTAAAACCAGTCAGGCAGCTCGTTCACTCACTCCCCCTCTTCTTCCCCTCTGCTCGGCAGCCTCCTCCTTCCGCTCCATGACCTCAACGACCTCCTCCACCGGCAGCCGCTCCCTGCTGGCCTCTGGCCCTGCTCCTGCTGCCCCTGGCTCCTGGGGCCACTCCCCCTCCGCTCCCCGCAGTTTCATGAAGACGGAGGTAAGGACGAGGGCCAGGATGGTGAAGAGCAGCGGGACAGCCAGGTGCAAGTCCATGGCCACGACCATCCCTGCTCTGCTGCTGGAGTCCACCCGTATTACAAGTCATAGCCATAAAGTACAGTGAGACAAGAACGTTAGCCCAAGCCCCACACTTGATAAACACTAACACAGCAAATACCGGCTCTAAGTAAGTTACAACATTCTGAAACTGTGAGATCAACAGAAACAACTTTGAGACCCAATAAAGCAGCGTTGTGACAATTAATCTGGTCAGATCTGTCGTTATCTCAACTCCTCGTGCCCCACATTGGGAGCCAAAAAGAACTGTCGAGGTTTAAAACCCGTCAGCCAGCTCGTTCACTCACTCCCCTGCTTCTTGCCCTCCCCCTACTCCCGGAGCGATGGAGGGGAGAACCGAACAGAATGCAACTCCCACGGGCTGAGATAAGAACAGTTTAGTAACTAAGGTATAACACAAATCACTACTGCTACCACCAATAATAATAATGATAAAGGAAATAACAAGGGAAGAGAATACAGCACCTCACCACCTGCTGACTGGTAACTCCCCCCACCCTACCTGACCAAGCACCGGCCAACACCTAGTCCAACCCCACCATGTACTATAGGCCTTCCGGGTAACTCCCAGTTATGTGGTATGGAATATCTCTTCGGCTAATTTGGGTCAGGTGTCCTGTCTCTGCTTCCTCCCGTCCGCCCTGGCAGATCATGAGACTCACAAAGTCCTTGGTCAGAGTAAACATGACTTAGCAACAACTAAAAGCATCAGTGTTATCACCTCTATTCCCAGGCTGAAAGTCAGAAACACAACGCTGCACCAGCTACTAAGAAGGAGAAAAAATGACTGCTACTGCTAAACCCAGGACAGCTTCAAACCCTATTACTGGTTGTTGTGGGTTCAGCAGTAGCAGTCATTCTTATGAATCATATCCATCAGTGGCATGTGAACTCACCAGTTTTCATATTAAATATTCAGTTGCTTTATTAGAAAGTAAATAAATTTAATTCCTCTTGAGTGAATTTAGACAGCAACCAAAACTCAAAACCTGTTCATTGGAGTATTAAGGGCTGTCCTTGGTTCAGCAGTAGCAGTCATTTTTCTCCTTCTTGGTAGCTGGTGCAGTGCTGTGTTTTGACTTTCAGCTCGGGAACAGAGCTGATAACAATGATGTTTTGGTTTGGCCAAGGACTTTGTGAGCCTCACGCTCTGCCAGGGAGGAGGGGAAGCCGGGAGGAAGCAGAGACAGGACACCTGACCCAAGCTAGCCAAAGAGGTATTCCATACCACAGCACGTCATGCCCAGGGTGTAACTGGGAGTTAGCCAGCAGGGCTGGTAGACTGCGAGGTTGGAGGAGGTATCAGTCGGTGCTTGGTCGGGCTGGGGGGGTGAGTTATTGGTTGGCTGGTGGTGAGGTGTTGTATTCTCTTCCCTTGTTATTTCCTTTATCATTGTTATTATTGGTAGTAGCAGTACTGATTTGTGTTATACCTTAGTTACTAAACTGCTTTTATCTCAACCCGTGGGAGTTGCATTCTTTTCGATTCTCCTCTCCGTCTCTCCGGGAGTAGGGGGAGTGCAAGAAGGGGTGGAGTGAGTGAACGAGTTACCTGACTGGGTTTAAACCACGACACTGGTGTAGTCAACAAGAATTAGCTTGAACACAGCCAGCAGGGCTTTATTCAGGAAAATGTGTATGTGTGTTTCTCACAACAAAGCCTTGTTGCCACAAAATAAGCTGAGCATAAAGACTCCTGCTGTCTGCAGTATATTTGTTATTACAAATATTCTAAGGTTTCTGTTGTCAGTATTGAAGACAGATGTCCTTTTTTAAAGTTTACAGCCATGATTTTTCTAAGTTATGGTTGATGTTTTAACATTGTGCCCTTATCTTCCTCAGTGCACCAGGACAAAAACTTGTTTTTTTGAAGAGCAGCATGAGAATTGAACACAATCCAAGGTTTCACCATTAATTCAGCTGCATACAGGTAGTGTTATTACAAAAGCCTGATTTTTCTTATAATTGAAGTTATTCTGTTTCTTCTCGCTTTCTTTCATGCCTACTGGGGCATAATCCATGATCTACCAAAGCCAATGTCTATGTTCATATTCACTTCATTTTTTTCAATAATGTCCTTTAAGATATTTGGCTTTCTCTAGAAAGTCCTTCTTTAAGGGAGACTGGGGAAAATGCACATCTTTTTGCCTACACAAATTCGTCCCCAGTTCTGTAATACATATGGACACATACAGCTTAATTTTAATTTAAGCAATTACAGAAAATATCTTTGCCAGCAATTTGCTTTCATTCTTCTTACATTAAAGAAAACATTAACTAACCCTTTCACGGAAATAAATTCAAAAGTGTAAGAAAACTATGCACACATACACAGATTTGGAAGTCATTAATATGCCAACCCCAAATTATACAGGTTCTGGGGATAGCGACCCTGAGAACAAGCAGTGCTATCAAGATTGAACTGTATCTCGACCACAAGGTCTGTAGGGAAACCACCTGTATTTTTAACCTCCTTCAAAAATAACAATTTGTGGTTTTTCCCCCTCATATGAGAATATCATCACTATAAATGGTAATATCCCACAAGAAGCTGTTCTTTTGAGTGGTAGATTTTTGCTGCCATATACATCCTCAACAGCAACCTGTAGAAACTACAGACAACTTGGAGATCTTCAAAACTGATCAAAACTAAAAGCTGCTGTAGGCACATCCAGTGATTTCCCCCATGGAATACTGATCTTATCTTCTCTGATTTACAAGGTCATTTTAGGGAGCATCACTGAAGTGACATTAGTCATATAGTTACAGTCTTCCTTTATAGATTTGTTCCCTTTTAAGAAATCATGTTTCGTTAATGAGAGTTTATACATGGTATAAAAGCTGCAACTTCTTTTTTTTTTTTTTTCCATGAAATACCACTCCAGGTTCTTATAGTCTCTCAAAGTTTTCTTAAGTAATAGATGTATCAGCCTTAGGGTAAAACCAAGTTATTACAGAAAACAAGTTTGGATATGGTTAAACTTTTTCAGGTCTTTTCTATTCAGTGCTAAGAGATTTCCCTGAAACACACCATACCTACTGAAATCAGAATAAGTAGTATTTGGTTATATAATTAAAGATTGTATCACAATACATAGGAACAAGAAAACCTTTTTTAACATGTTTAACATTTCAATAGTTTACTTGCAATTTTATTTGTGCGATAGTACACACTTGCAGCCATATTATGAAGGATGTTTATGACTATACTCCCATTTTCCTCTGTTTTCCATACAAAAAGACTTTTCTAACACAATTACATTATTCAGGTAATACCAAATACATTATGTCTCAGAACTACATACAGTGCAGACCTGCTAAAATCCTTTCCTACTCTTTCATGGCTAGGAGGAAAATGGCTTTGAGTCTATGAATATGAAAAGCCCTCACTGTCACGTGTATTTATAGAGGTTGAAAATACTTTGAGGCAATAAAAATGCCCAGGCTAACCCTTGTCTTAGGTAGCAATACAGTGAGGCTAAATCTTGAGCAAGACTGTGAACGAAATCAGCCCTCAGTGCTCAGTCCAGGCTGCAGAGCATACCACTGCACAAATTGCAAGGGACCTGGACTTCTCTGCAGACTACTATCTATGCATCTTAACCTGCACAAGCACTGGAGCATTTCTGAGGGGTTTTGGGATGCCTTTGGCTGATACGAAAGGATAAAGAGGCACTGGAGTTTGGAGACAATGAGCTTTCACTCTTTATCCTCTGGCTGGAAATAGAGTACAAAAATTGATTCTCCCCAAAACCCAGCTATGGTACAGTGAGTCTTCACATCACTAGTATGCACCCTATTATCCAGCCTTGTAGATTTCACTGGTTGAAGACTCTAATGAGACTCATGAAAATGCAATACTGTATCTGATATAATAATGCCTTCAATTTTTTAAAAGCAAGCACGACAATAAAAATAATTGGACATGTTTTGAAAATATAATTACAGAGAGCAATTATTTTCTACAAAGTATACCTCTTTTCTATTTTAAATTTTAGTTATGAATCTTAACAGTTCATGTAATGTGGCAAAGTAATAGGTAAAACATTTAGTAAACTTAGGAAGAATGTAATCTAATAGAAAAAATATACACTGACTTCTTAATAACTGTGTAATAATGTTCTAAAATATCACAAATTAATCACCTTTCAAATAGGACTTCTTTGGAATTATTTTTTTAGGATAACCAGATTCAGAATCACACTATGGTATTACAGGGAAGGAAATATCCACAGTGAAGTACCCCTGCAGGAAAAAGACTGAAGGCACTTTTGTGCTCTAAGAAACTACTAGTACCAGCCATTCTGTCATAAGGAAGACATCAAGGTACTCATTAAAACCAAGCTATAAGCCTGTGACCTGAAAAGATATTTTGTACCCCAAATCTCATCTGTTTTCCTGAATATATCAATAAGCCTAACCAAAAAGGACACAAAACATGACTTTATACAAAAAATATTTTTTCCAAACTTAGTAACCCAATCTTAATTCTTACCAAATGTTTCTCTCCTGTCAGAAAAACATTTTTCCATCTTGAATACATGAATATACCTAAAGTCTTATTTTCAATTGGAAATGAGATAAAGAAAATATTTGTAAATGTTCCATTTGAATTATTTTAACATAAATAACAGCTGCTAAGACTTTGACATTAAAATGAAACACCCAGACACTGTGATAATAAGGTTTTTTTTTAAAAAGGAAGAAAACGAAAAAATATTCTCTAGCCTTTTCCTGAGAAAAGTGATTATATTCATATGTAGCTCAGAGACCACATTATGATGTAAGTGTAACCACATGTGCAGCAAGCACATCACAGGACAAATATGAATATGCAAATAGTTGCTCCTAGTAAAAAATCTGCATGAGATTCAGTGAATTAAGTTTCTCCACATAAAATACTGTCAAAAAATTCCAAACAGCAAATAAGGAAAAAACTCATTTGCAAATAATTTGTGAATAAAATTAGAGTCTAAACATGTCAAATAAACTGTTGTGAAAATTGCTTGCTTGGGAGTGTAATTTAAACCTTTACTACATTAGCAGTATTCAAACTATGGCAGCTTTATACATAGTGATTTTGTTTACAAAACATTTCTGATTACATGCTCAGTAAAACAGAATAAGAAATGCATGCTCCCTTCTCATTGATGGTAATTTCCCTACATTTACTTATTCCTTTTACCATTTACCAGTGAACTCAGGGGTGGCTGAGGAGGGATGTTCCCACCCAGTGCACACATTTTGCTAACTTGAACTATGACCCCCACTTCAAAGGTATGGCTTTCTCCAGTTAGTGTAAAAAATCTGTTTAACCTACCTTACTGCTTAGAAAATCTTCAAGAAAAGATAAAGCTTCAGGACTGTCTTCAGAAAAGCTGCAGATGTCATAGTATCACAGAAAGATTTGGGTTGGAAGAGACCTTAAAGCTCATCTAGTTCCAACCTGGCCTTGACCACTGCCAGGGATGGGGGACCCTCAGCTTCTCTCACAACCTATGCCAGTGCCTCATCAGCCTCACAGCCAGTGCCTCATCAGCCTCACAGTAATGGCATAGGCTCAGTATTTTTGTTTTTAGAATTATTATTAAAGTATTTAAGAAAAGGTTAACATACAATTTAGCTTTTTTTTTCCTAGAAATATTATGAATATTGTGTCTAGAAATATTATGAAAACTGTGTCTACCCCTATCCACACCTTATTCTCGCAGACAGAATTTCTTCCAACGGCTGTTTCAACAGCTATTTAATATACATTTTTGAAATTTTTTGAATATAGCTTTCCAGTCTATATTTTTAATAAAAATTACTAGCTCTGTTGTTCCTTTTTCACTAGAGACATTCTTAGCTGAGATTATCACCTCTAGGCAGCACTCCACTATGAGAGACACCCTTCCAGGGTACAGTTATAGGTCTGTAGAAGAACACAGCTCAACAGATGATCTTTTTTCTGCTATTTCTATCACTATTTTAACCAGAAGAATTTCAATTTATTAAGAATTACTTGGCCAAGTCTGTCTGTAGTTCCTACTTTGTATATTGCAAATAGCAAATGCTATCAGAAGAATTTTGACACAAGCAAGTGCAGAAGTGCTGCACCATCAGCACAACTTACCACCTTAAAATCCTCTAGAAATGCAGCCACACAGTCTCTCAACATACTATAAATAGGCTGCTGGGTTAGAAAAAATTATTGTAGTACATGAAGACCTGTTCAGATGCTACATGGATTACACCAAATTGCTGAAACTGGTACCTGAACAGGTAGGAGAGTAAATATCCATCTCGGACCCAAGGTGAGCTGCTGAGGAGTGAAGAGATAGTGTCCCGGTCCCCATCAGCACTGCTCACCTGCTGGTGCTGACCCTGTGGTACTTGAGGGCCTCAGCCCAAAGTACTTACTTTGCAACTCCTTTTCCCTCAGGGACCTTCTATTTACACCTAGTTATCACTGCAGCCCTGCAGTTACATCTTCTCCCTGGCAGTTTCTTCAATGGATTGTATTTTCCAGGGCTCTGCAGGACAGGGTTCAGTGGAAAACAGCTTCCAGTGGAATCAAGTGCACAGGGTGCACACTGCCAAGGGGCCAGACTCTTTTTAACAGTCACCGCCTTCACCCATCTCCCCAGTCACTTCTCCACACACTCACAGCTCACTCCTGCAGGTACTGCCGTATCTCCTTCCACACCAATATTAAGCCCTATATATTACTGTTCCAAGCTTTATACATGTAACAGACTAGAAAGCCTACATATGTAACAAGCACACAAACAATGTCTTTCTTGTTGCACAAATACCTCGAAACAGAAAAACATACTGAAATCACAACAAAATAAACCCCATATTTCTTAAGTATTGCATGAAAGTACCAAAGTGACCAGTCAGTGCCACAGCAGCATAATATGGAACATGCAGAATAGAGGGTGGAATCTGGCTTTTTTTGATTTCAGGTGAAATCAAGGGATAAAGTAATGATACAGTTGTTTAACAATTAATTTCCTGCAGATTTATTCCCTGCTGCAAATTTTAGATGTCACATAGATTTTAAGTGTCCCTTCGTCAGTCAAATAAGGCTGGAAAAATTCCCTAAGAAGTTGCACCAGAGTACAGGGATTTGGCAGCAGCATTATACATAGCATTTATCTGGTCACCAGCAGTAGTGTTTCTGGTTTTGTTACCCTCTCTGTTCCTGCTCTTACTTCACTTTCTTTCCGAGTAAGTGGTCAATTCTCACTGCTTGGCAATTGTGCTTTCAGGCTGTTCTTTCCTGATTTATTTCCAAGCTTGACTATGCGCAAACAATAGTAGATCACTTTGCCAACTTGTGATTAGAGTCAAGAGCTGTTGTTGGGACCAGGGACTTTAGGTTCTCTGGAAACTCTTAATTGTTATTGGCAACATAACACAAGTGTTTAAACCTGAGCACAGCCTTCAGTCTTGCAATGAGTTAAAAACATCAAAAACTAGTTTTGAGACAAAATAATAACCCTGGCCGTGAAGACCCAGAAGGACTAAGCATATCCTTATGTTTCAGCTGTGCACTTTATTGCTGTTAAGATGGGCCTTCAGTCTTGGACAAGAGGAGAAAATCAACATTAATCCACTCATACTTGCAATGGAAGGATGTGGTTGCATAAGGTATCACTGGGTAGTGCAGGACTGAAGCCTGAATTTGAAGACAGATGCTAGAGTTTTGTTATGGAAACAATAGACCATAACAACATATCTGATATGGAAAAATCAATCACACTGCTACTAGCTGGAAACTTCTTCATATTGAGGAAAGAAAATAAAGTACTTCAAGCAGTTGTTAAAGAGAAGAGGTTTTATAATTATTTAATCACTTTAGAGGTCAAACCAATTAAAATACCATTTGTCAGTATTTTCTCTGAGATTTGTTTCCAGGAGCAGGGAAGAGAATGTTTTCTCAGTGTTCATTGTCTTGACTTAAACAGTGGCATACAGTGGTAATAACTAACAACACTTCCAGCCCAGATGCATTATGTTTATTTCAGCTAGAAGCTATGTCAGGTTTTTATTTGGAAAATAAGAAAGATTAAAAAAAAAAAATAAAACAAAAATCATGCTGCTCCCTATAGCACAGCAACAGCTCTGTGTTCTCTGGATTGAGAGAGGGTATCTCAGAGAATATGTGTTGTCAAATAAAGAATAGCCATGAAGTCTTACAGGTTCCATGTATGATGGATTCTGATATCTGCAGTATGTCTTGCTGCCCTAGGCTGATTTGTTACCAAAGCTCCCATTGCTTAGCATAAATAGCCATTTCTTCTAAAAAAAAAACAAACAGCCCTTGTTACATGGTTGCGTAACCTAACTATTTCAATCATGGCAAGCCAAGTGTCAGAGACATTTACCTTTAATGACCTCTTCTGAAGGGGTGAAAATTTCCTTCAAAAGCTGCAAGCAAGTTAGACTGCATTTAAAAACACATTTAATCAACTCTGTGAGATAATCAACAGATCTTTGTCCATTTCACAGCTATGCTTCCCAGTTCAATACAAATAACCCAGATCTGTACAAATAATAGTAATTCTAATTGTGTTGGCATTAATAATCAACCTGGTGAAAGTCAGCAGTGAGAGACACTGTTTAAATAAGATGATTTGCAGAGAGTTCTTCTATAATAGTACTGAGTCTGAATTACAAATTATGAAAAGTTAACAATCAGAATCGTAAGATCCTCGATTCATAAAATCGCAGATTCATAAAATCATAGATCGGGTTGCAAGAGACCTTCAAAGGTAATCTAATCCAACCCCCTTGCAATAAGCAGGGACATCTTCAACTAGATCAGATTTCTCAGAACTGCATCCAGCCTCTCCTTGAACATCTCCAGGGATGGCTCACCCACGACCTCTCTGGGCAATCTGTGGCAGTGTTTTACCACCTTCTTGTAAAAAATTTTTTCTTCGTGTTGAGCCAAATATCCCCTGGTTTAGTTTAAAACCATTAACACTCAACCTATAGCTACAGGCCCTGCTAAAAAGTCTCATCTTTCTCATAGGTTCCTTTAAGAACTGAAAGGCTGCAATAAGGTCTCCCCAGAGCCTTCTTTTCTCCAGGCTGAACAGCTCCAACTCTTTCAGCCTTTCCTCACAGCACAGGTGCTCCAGTCCCCTTGTCGTTTTTGTGGCCCTTCTCTGGACTCTCTCCAAGATGTCCACATCTTTTGTGTGCTGATGACTCCAGGGCTGGATGCAGTACTCCAGGTGGGGTCTCACAAGAGCAGAGTAGAGGGGTAGGATCACTTCCCTCTACCTGCCGGCCCAAGATGTGGCTGGCTTTCTGGGCTGCAAATTTGCATTGCTGTCTCATGTCCAATCTTTCATCCACCAGTACCCACAAGTCCTTAGCTGTCTCTCATACTGATCCTGGGAATGGGCTAAAGATGCCTGAGAATGGCCCAGCTCCTGTTTTTCCTAACACAAAAAATAGTAATTCTCGAAATTCACAGCTACTTGGGAATGTATTTTGGTACAAAATGGTGGATTTGCACAGCATAAAAGGTTTTCCTGTGAAAAACATTTGCATAAGCATACCTGGTAAACAGCAAATTCATGAATGCACAGTTGCTACTCTTTCTGACTCCTGAAAATAGAGTACATTACACTACTAATGAATATACACCCAAAAGCAGTCTGAAAACATAATTACCCATGCTTTATCTGTATATTAATTGTGTTCTTTCTACTGCTTTTTCAGCCAGAGAGAAGAACATTGCCAGCTAACATAAGGTAAGCAACCAAACAGAAACCGTGAGTAGCAAGTAGTTAAAGCAAACAGATCACAGATCTTCCTCACTATCCAGTGCATGTTTGCAACCTGCAAGGGAACTTAAGGATTAAATTTTTGTGAGTGGCATGATATTTTAAAAAGGATCATGGAAGATAAAATACATAAGGGTCAATCCGTTAATGTCTTCATCACATTTCTCATCAATTGCAAAAAAAGTTGTAACTTCTGCATAATTATATGAAGCATTCAAACATGTTACATATATATGCATATGTCTTGTTGTACATACATGCATATATGCTCCTATGAGCATCAGGTCAAGCTCACTGACATTTTTTCCATTCTCACTTGTTTAAAATCTTTTCACTGGCTCCTGTCCTCAGTAGCACTTGTGAAGAGGACTGGGTAAAAAAAAAAAAAAAAAAGAAAAAAAAAAGAAGATGCAGTATAGAGGCCAACTTTGTACTCTGAAACAGGTGTCATTGCCACTGAAGGCAATGGGAGCTGTGCATGCTTTTCCAAGGACAGAGTCTGCATACTCAAGCAGCTAACATGTCTGAAGGACTGAGGCTGACAATCTTTACAGTGGAATGAGATAACCACACTTTCTTTGAATAAACTAATTAGCTAAATGAACCCCATTTTTTCGGACCTGACTCTTAAGAGGAAAATAGGAACAACACTTCCTTTTGAAATGATGACGATCTTTGTCTAGGGCTACATGAAGCAAGAAGGTGAATGTTGGGCACTTGTCTATAAACTGTTCAATCATTATTGAATTATGCTTTTTATTATTTAGAGTCAACTGTGTAGCAGAAATATTTAAAAATAAACATGGATTTTCCTGAGCTGTTGATAAGAATGGTCCTCACCTTTTGGCATTAGTTGCATTTGTATCAGGCACTGAAACACACAAAGATGTCACATTTATTTATTACTCTTTTACTTACATTTGTTTGCTAGGCACGTTTTTCCTCAAGGTCTTGCAAGCTTTATTATTCAATTAATTATTTATTCATTATTCATTTAATAAAGGAAGAGAAAGTTGAAATATTTATCCCCAGGATATTATTTTTTAAAAATACTTTCTACAAGTGCCAGATATATTAAAAGTCTAAACCCTTTCTGAAAGAGCCAACATGATTATCATCTCTGAAATCTCACTTTAAAATGGGTTAATAATTAAAACATTTTACTCTAAGCCTGTTAATGGGATGAAATAGCTACTTGGAGAGAAACTGTGGACTGAGCTTCTTTCATTTGATCACACTTTTGTTTTAATTGTAAAGAATTTTATTCTAGGTATAAGAAAATTAACCATTTCTGGGAAATGCTAACACAATGACAGACCTCACCATGCTTAATGTTTTACAAGGAAGCTGTTTCTAACCATAAGCTGCCACCGTGAGCAAACAACTGGCAGCCAGCAGTGTTTTTGTTAGGCTCTGACAAGGGAATCAATAAAAAGGTATGGAAAAGGTTCAATCAGAACAGACATCACTAATACGAACAGCCTTTTGGGACCCACGGAAGCGTGGAACTGTTTTTCCATGTTAATTTCTCCTTGCTACCCTTGGGGTTATCACCTTCTTTGGCCCCTGTTAATTAAAAATGGCCTCCTGTTAAAGTTCTTTGGCAGGCATTCACCTTGTGTCAGCTCATTTTGTTGGCTGCTGAGAGAGTAAATGAAAGGAAGGAGAGTTCAGAAAATGTCACGTGAAACATTGCCAAAATCATTCCTCACAACTGCCATTTGACACAAACATACAGATTTCTTTCTTCATCCTTTCAGATCCTGAGATGAACTCACACAAGATTAGTAAAAGGCAGATTTTAAGGATCCATTAGGCAGATCTCTCTTTTTAAGAGGCTAGGAATACAGAAGTAGACCTGATTATGGCTATGTAAGTAATTGATTTTTCAGATGGGCAAACAGGAAAAAAAACAACCAAAACACATGCATTTTATGCAATCAAACAATACTCATGTACTATTTTTAATTTGTTTTCTATCTTACAAAAGGGAAAGCTACAACTCTACTGTCACTCCTCCCAGACTGCTCATGTTTGATTTTACCCACAGGGAAACATTTCATTGCTAGCTAGTTCATAAGAAAAGCAAGAGCAATGAAATGACAGTTTCCAAGAATGGGAAGGAGCAGTAGTGGCTCTATTTTACTTAATAGTTCAGTGATTAGAGCATTTATCCTGCATGGGTTCAATCTGACCTCTGTCTGAAGGCATTGTGATCCCTTCTGTCCAGAGACCATAAAGGTATTCAAAGAAGAAAAGGGTTTCAGGCCATGGTGCAGCTGTTCTTTCCTTGTGTATAAATAAATACTCATTAGACTAAGGACTCAGCCACCACTGCTGAGATTTCTTTCCTCTTTATTTATTTTATGCAAAAGTGCAAGGTCTCCAGCCAAGGGTACTGAGGAAGCCCTACCCATAATACCCTATAATGCCACAATTCAGGCACACATAAATGGAAAGGGACTTGTAAGGTCAGACTGAGCTTTGAGGCAGAGAGGGAGTGAAAACTCCACTCTTGAGGCTTCCGAGGCTCCACCAGATGAGGCTACAGTTGACTTGACCTAACCTGATCCACAGCCAGGCTCTGAATGGCAGGCTGGGAAAGATGACCTCCAGAGGTCCCTAATATCCCTAGATCCCTGTAAGGTCTCCTGTATTCCAAAACATCGTTGGAAATGCCAGGCTGACCAAGAGTTTTGAAAGACTTCTATGTTGTTATTTATCGCCAAATTTCATTTTAGAATATTTTCTCTACAACAATATCCAAGGGGGCTATTTTGTCACTTTCCTTGCTTAAGAATTCAGTGAGTCTAAATCTACCTTTTCTAAGACAAAGTAGCTGTCATTATTTTTGCTTCATTAATGTGTAGCATATAACTATCCTTTAAAAGTTTGACGCATTATATTCTTGGTATCTATAAGACAAATATAATAGATCCAATCCTCATTTAATATACACATGGAAATCCCATCAGTGTCAGATTTACATCAAGAACATGATCTATTGTAATAAAATTTTGTATTTGACATCAGTCATCCATAGCACCCGTATTATGTTGCTGAGAGGGTCAAGAAGATGATACTGGTAAATAATCATTGTCCTAAAAACTTATCCTTGCATTAAAAAAGGCTTTTTAGATAGGATTCGTGATTTGATTTCAAATGCAGACATGGAGCAATTTGTCGTTGTGAGATGGCATTGTAATATCAGAGGTGAGTCAGCTGATCACAGCTGAGTGGCTATTATGCTTACTTTTTTATTATAATGTAAATGACAGGTTTTATTCACTATGTATGAATCAGATTAGCCAAAATAAGCAATAAGCATTTTCCTGAACCATTGTTAATTCTTAAAATGAAGGTGGAGGGGTAATATTTTATTTTTTTTTTACCTTTCAGTGATTTTTATTTTTTTTTCCTGGAAAACATTCCTGCCTCCTACCCATAGATTTCTGGCCATAATGTTGAGTCATCTAGAAAGGTATAATCTAAACCTTCCCATTAAATATTTAACACAGACTATGAAAAAGAAATTTTCAAAGATGATTGCACACATTCATTCTGTAAAACCTGCATATAAAGGCAGGATCAACTGACTTTCCAAGGAAACTAAGAACTTACATGTCAATATAAGCACTTTTATTTGAAAATAAAGTCATTTGAATAATCGAGTATTTTAGCTTACCAGTTACTGCTCTGTGTACACATTTTATGCCTGTTTTTTAAATGTTGTATTAGGGAAAATCAAGTGAGGTAAACAAAAAGGGAAAACTGGCTTGTAAATTAATATGAACAGACTGAGGTTTGCATTTCCTGGTTTTGCTTCACTTCACCACAGGGGAGAATGAGAGATTCCATTTTTTTTTCTTCTTTTTCTTGTCTTGGGTTTGGTTGGGTTTTTTTGGGTTGTTTTTTTTTGTGTGTGTGTGGTTTTTTGTTGTTTTTTCTTTTTTTTCAGTGAAAATAAAAGACCTTCAAGAATAAAAGAGTCTGGTTGTGCAGAATGAACAATTCCTTTTCAGTATGACTGTACACTGTACACTCAGCTGATTGCTACTTTTTGATCTTCTTGATTAAGAACACATTCAACCATGTAGCAGTTTGAAATTTCATCTGTTTGAGTGAGCTCTTGAAGTGGAACTATCTGGATTTGGCAAGAGACTCATGAGATTTTTTCCGAAGTAATTATAGTGAGCATGCATTACCTCAGTCACTTGGTATCTGCTCCTGGAAAGAAAAGTCCAGTAGTGTGGCATTTCCAAGAGAGGACTGGTAGCTGCTTTTTCATTCAGCTCCCATGTAAATGAAGAAAGCACTGTGGGAGCCCAAGCAAAAGAAAACAGCTTTGAGGAGATGATCCTCTTCTTCAGACAGTGAAAGACAAATCATGACCACTAGCAAAGTTGTTGAATACTTTTCAAAATAGCTGAAGTAAATGTTAAAATTCTGTCATGGCATGCTTAGAAAAGGGTTGGGAAGACAATAAGTAAGTGGATGTGCATTTTCTGAAACACTCCTCCAGGTTGTTTACAGACAACTGCAGCTGTGAGGCAGCAAGACAAAACTCTGTAGTTAGTCTAACTCCAAAGTTGTGGCTGCAGAAGCACTGCCCTCTTGTCCCACAATCCTGACACAAATAGCAGAACGCAGTACAGCCCCAATACTCCAAGTACAATCTTCTCCTTTGTCTCTTTTTATCAGAATGTCTGAGAAAAACGTTCAAGCATGTTAAAAAACTCTGGCTCTTAAATGCTCTGAGATTTGATTCTTTGTTAAACCCCCTAATTCCTCACTATAAGGGCTGAAACAAAACCATAGTAAAGGAAGTGATCCATCTATTTGTTGATATCTTGGTAAGCTTTGGGGTTTAGTTTGAGCAATAGCTAAAAGTTGATGCAGTGCTTATTTGAACTGACTTGCTGCAAAATCTCAGACATTTAGTTTACTCTGATTATGAGGTAGAGCTTGTGCAGATCTGAGAGCATAAACACACACATTTGCTGCGTCTTTGTGAGCAAATATATGTGTGCCTGTTCAGTCAATATATTTATGTGCTAGAGACCACCATGTTTTTCTACCCTAACACAGCTATGTGTTATTAAACTGTGTTATAAAAGCATGCACTTTGAAGAAAGTTGTAGGTCTAAAGAATTACCTCTACCAAGCCTGGAAAGTACCTGAAAAGGTAGCTGGTGAGATTTGAACCCCATGTTATTTTATGTTTTATAAATTGTAATAATGCAATATTTGCTGCATGAAACCCACAGCAATGCATCTAGCACTGTTTATAATTTTAAATATGTATCTTCAGGATCCTGTATATTTTAAATGAATATTCCCCATCAAAGCTCACAAAAGCAAGTAATACACATCATCAGCAATCACACAACAAGCCAAATTAAAAGTTTGACATTGCATTCACTACAATATAAGTAAATAATTTTAATGTTAACAAATGCACAAAACCCCTTTCCTTACTCAGAAAGGTAAATAAGGTTTTATTAGCTCTAAATATATGGCAATAATGCATAGGATGAATCCTGTTTTATTTTTACCTTCACAAATTTAATATTTTATTATAGTAGAAGGGGGCAGAACAGTTAACTCATTCTCTTCTAACAACCAGTTTCTTTGTCTAATTTCCATTCATTTCTTCAGCAGCTAAAGAACCTTGAAATTACCTTCTCTATCATGGAAGAATGAATTTTTTTTTCCCTAGCCTTAGCTGTCAGAGTGATTAGAATTTGAATTAGTAAAGCAGTGAGGAGGGAGGAAATTCATGGAGAAAAACGCATGAAAGATTCACCAGAACAAGGAAGAAAAAGAGGCATCAGAGTCAGTGTCACAGCTTGCTTGTTACAGCAGCAATTGCAGGGCCATACTTGAGTCTACAGCATTAACACAGCATTGTCCTTTAGACCTCTGACAACACCAGGCTTCTGGGCCATTAGAAAACATTTTTATCAGTTGTCACTCAGAGTGAGACAAGGTTTTTGAAGCACTCCAACTAGGAGCTGCTCCACTGCTGGGCTCATTTTGGCCTTTTGATCTGCTCTGCAGGATTCTGAGCTCAGAACTCAAGCTGCAAAGACAAGATTGTCAACGATACAGACTGCTATCATCCAACTATTATGCCAATTAATATTGCAATTATGTATTAGCATCTGATATCAGCATCTGAAAATCAGTATCTGATTCTCATAAAACAAAGGAAGCCTCTAAATGCCAAAGAGTTGATGGGGAAGAGAAACAGCAGAAATCTTTCAGTGAACAATGATGTATATTTTGATTTGGAATAACAAAAATGCATTTTAACAGTAGAAACGCTGTGACTGGTTGTTCAGCTGTCTGTGATCTGCATGGGCATTTTGCCTTGACATTGTGCCTTTAATGCCACAGTTCAACAGAAGGGGTAGCATGGACTGGGGGAAACCTCTTGAAGGCTAATGAGCCAGCCCTTGGGTTTGCATGTGGCTGCATCACACCCAGGCTCTGGTGACCCACAGATTCTGCTTACTCACCTTGAGAGACTTCCCAGGCTATCCTCACTCTCTCCTCACTCACATCTAATGTTTCCGCATAAGTCTTGCTAGTCCAGCGCAAAAAGGCCAGCTGCTGGAAGAGACCTCCACCTCCTGGGGCGCTGCTCCTCACTAGGTCTGTCAACCCTATCCCTGCTACTACTATCACTGTTGTCACTTGTATTATAAGAGCAAATTCAATTGACAAGTAAGATCAGCAGCACACTGTGCATGGCAAGGTACATGCATATTATAAATGCAGGGATGAATATGTGCATATTCATATTCATATCCTGCTGTTGAATAGACATATTCATATGTCTATTCAACAGCAGGAGAGCTCAGAACTGAGGTGCTGAGTGGCAGAAAGGGAAACTGAATCCTATTCCAGTGTCTGAGTTTCAAATTTCTTCTTTCTAAACTCATATCCCCTCAACCCAGTCCTTGTACTCAAAGATGGTTTCATCAGCTGAAAGCAAAATAATTTTCTCTCTCTACAGGGCCTGATCCTCACTCACATGACTGATTTCCTTCATGTGAATCCAAGCTTTTGGCAGAAAACAACAGAATAATAACCAGAGAAGATCTAAAACACTTTAAAAGAGGATTATCAATCTGTACCACTGATGTCTTGAAACAATTGTGTGTGTACTCCTATTTCACCAGTTGTTGCAGAAGTTAGTCATTCACAAAACGTTCACTGGGAGCTTTTGAACACTTTGTTTGACAGGTATTTTAATTATATTCCACAGTCAGCCTTAGTTATTATTCTACCTAAAATAAAAGACAAGAATTAGAACAGCCAGCTTCTCACAGAGAATAGTTGTCCAATCTCTACCAAATGTTTTGCTAGGGCATCAAATTGGCTTGCTGACCTTTTGTATGGTAGCATAACACATAACATATTTGTAAGTAAAAGAAATCAATCCATTGAGAATTTTTGGTTTTATGTAATTATAGGTCTATGCAAGATCCAAATAAAAGTGGTGAAAAAGTAATTGAGTAAGTAACACAACAATACAGATAAGCCCAAAAAATGAGGTTCAAAGCACTGATCTGAATTGTACAGCCATATATACTGGTAAGAAACCAATAACTACAGCTTAAAGTCAATTGTTAGCTGTTTTAAAGCACAGCATTGAAAATAGCATTGCAATTGCTACCTCCCAGTCCTGACTCCTAAAATAGCAGACAAGAATCAGAGAACTAAAATCCAGACCTTTAAATATAGCTCACCATTTTTTCCTTTAATTGCTTGCCTGCTCTGAAATCATTTATATCTTATAGTATGTTTAGTGACGAGGAAGATTTTGTGCAATGCTTTTGCCACTACGATGATCTCGTTCGAAAATATCACTATGAAAACCAAATGCATTTACAGAAAATCTAGCTAATGTTTGAGACCTGCCTCCGGTCGAGAGCATCCAGTGGGTACAAAAGAAGAGGTAACGGAAGGCACAAGGAATCACTTTCTTCTCTCTCACCACTGGGCAGATCTGCAAATACACCAGATGATAGGTATCACAGTATCACAGTATGCTAGAGATTGGAAGGGACCTCGAAAGCATCTAGTCCAATCCCCCTGCCAGAGCAGGAACACCTAGATAATGTTACACAGGAATGTGTCCAGGCGGGTTTTGAATGTCTCCAGGGAAGGAGACTCCACAACCTCCCTGGGCAGCCTGTTCCAGTGTTCCGTCACCCTCACTGAGAAGAAGTTTCTTCTCAAGTCTAAGTGGAACCTCTTGTGTTCCAGTTTGTACCCATTACCCCTTGTCCTATCATTGTTTGCCACCGAGCAGAGCCTGGCTCCATCCTTGTTGACACTCCCCCTTTATATATTTATAGACACTCATAAGGTCACCCCTCAGTCTCCTCCAAACTATAGAGACCCAGCTCCCTCAGTCTTTCCTCATAAGGGAGATGCTCCACTCCCTTAATCATCTTAGTTGCCCTGCGCTGAACTCTCTCCAGCAGCTCCCTGTCCTTCTTGAACTGAGGGGCCCAGAACTGGACACAATATTCCAGATGGGGTCTCACCAGGGCAGAGTTGAGGGGAAGGAGGACCTCTCTCGACCTACTAACCACCCCTCTTCTAATACACCCCAGGATGCCATTGGCCTTCTTGGCCACAAGGGCACAGTGTTGGCTCATGGTCATCCTGTCGTCCACTAGGACCCCCAGGTCCCTCTCCCCTACACTGCTCTCTAACAGGTCGTTCCCCAACCTATACTGGAACCTGGGGTTGTTCCTGCCCAGATGCAGGACTCTACACTTTCCCTTGTTATATTTCATCAAGTTATTCCCTGCCCAACTCACCAGCCTGTCCAGGTCTCGCTGGATGGCAGCACAGCCTTCTGGCGTGTCAGCCACTCCTCCCAGCTTAGTGTCATCAGCAAACTTGCTGATAGTACACTCAATTCCCTCATCTAAATCGTTGATGAATATATTAAATAATAACGGTCCCAGTACTGACCCTTGAGGCACTCCACTAGTTACAGGCCTCCAACTAGACTCAGCCCCATAGACTACAACTCTCTGGCTTCTCTCCTTCAGCCAGTTCACAGTCCACCTCACGACCTGATCATCCAGTCCACACTTCCTCAATTTACCTGTGAGGATGCTGTGGGAGACTGTGTCAAATGCTTTGCTGAAGTCAAGGTCGACCACATCCACCGCTCTGCCATCATCCATCCACCGTGTTATTTCCTCATAAAAGGCTAAGAGATTGGTCAAACATGATTTCCCCTTGGTGAAGCCATGCTGACTGCCCCTCATAACCCTCTTATCCTTGATATGCCTTAAGATGGCACCAAGGATAAGGTGTTCCATCACTTTCCCAGGGATGGAGGTGAGGCTGACCGGTCTATAGTTACCCGGGTCCTCCTTCTTGCCCTTTTTGAAGACTGGAGTGGTGTATCTGCTGATGCAACATATGTTGGAATAGAGAAACATCTTCTACTCCTTCTAGTCTGGAACTTTAGCTCACATCTCTGAGGTGTCATCACATCCCCATTGTCCCACTAGACCTAAATCCCTAAATCCCAGGAGTCTTACTAGCAAAATCAAGTACCTGCAAGGATTAAGGCAGTCTGTACTTTCACAATGGTAATGGCATTTAGAATTCAAAAAATAAACAGGAATTTGATTTATGCTTCTTCAGCCACAGAGAATGATTTCATATATATTTTAAAAGTTGCCTCGGGACCTTTCTTTCAAAAATAATGTGAATATCCTGCAGAGGGAAATCCCTTCTTCAGTATTAACCTGTGCCTTCCCAAGCATGGTATTTTTGCATTTCAGGCATAGGATGAAGGCATTCAGAGGGGGTTAAAGTTCAGTAAATGGAAACAGAAGATGCAACCCCAAAAGTTGAGTATGATCCTATCGAGACTTATCTTCAATGCCTTCAATGTGGAGTACACGAGGAAAAGAAGCTGAGTTAAGGCTTCTGGATACATTTACAGTAATAAACTGTGTAAAGACAAATGGTGCTATGCCAGTTCTGAGACTACACAGCATCCCCCAGAATGATTCAAACCACAGTGCACAAGAAAAGAAGCACCTAAATAGCACTAGCACTTCTGGTTTTACTGCCAGTCACAGTATTTCTTATATTCCAAACACTTGGAAGAAAGAAATTTCAGAATAGTCCATTTAAGAGGCTTTTTTTCTCTTTTTTCTTAAATACACATCTATTTCTGGACCTCACAACTGTGAAAAATATTCAAAACCAGAAAACAATTGTGTTCTGGGTTCAGCAGTAGCAGTCATTTTTCTCCTTCTCAATAGCTGGTGCAGTGCTGTGGTTTTGACTTTCAACCTCGGAACAATGCTGATAACACCAATGTTTTTAGTTGTTGCTCAGTAATGTTTACTTCGACCACGGACTTTATGAGTCTCATGCTCTGCCAGGGAGCAGGGGAAGCCAGGAGGAAGCATAGACAGGACACCTGGCCCGAACTAGCCAAAGGGGTATTCTATACCACAACACATCATGCCCAGTATATAAACTGGGGGCAGTTACCCGGAAGGGTTACATCACTGCTCGGGTAGGGCTGGGTATCAGTCAGCAGGTGGTGAGAGATTTTATTCTCTTCCCTTGTTATTTCCCTTCTCATTATTATTATTGGTAGTAGCAGCAGTGGTTTGTGTTATACCTTAGTTACTGTTCTTATTTCAACCCATGGGAGTTACATTCTTTCGATTCTCCTCACCATTCCTCCGGGGGCGATGGGAGGGAGGGGAGGGAGTGAACATGCGGCTGCATGGTCCTGGGTTGCCGGCTGGGCTTAAACCACGAAAAATTGTCATTCTCAAATTGCAGACCTGGGAGGAGGGGAAAGAAAGACAGAATGAGAAAGAAAAAAAAGCACAAATCAAGCTAAATAAAAATGACATTCCCATGGCTGGATCTTTTTCTTTCTTACATGACTAGAAGATGCCAAATCTGAATTCATTATTTCAAAAGTAGAGAGTAATGTAATGAGAGAAAAGTGGAAAAAATTGCAAGAAAAGGTTAGTGACCTACAAATATCTCCTGCCTTGGTACTTCAAACTAAGGATTTCTATTCAAAATAAGGAATTCTCATTTCGTAGTGAGATGTCTATGGAAGGGTTATCCCTAACCCCCTTTTAGAGTTTTTCAAGCTCATGTGTGCCCTCAACTTTTATCTCTAAGTATTCTTTCCAATACAGTCATCTTGACGTGTTAGGAAAAAGCGCTGATGTCAATACATAGGGAAGATCTCCCAAAGGCTAATAGAAAACAAGATTGTTTCAAAAGAAAATTCATGTCTCAGACTTATGCCTCTCTGCACAGATATAACCAGCATAAAACGTCTCAAGTTGAGATCATGAGTTTCGCAATCCATTTTGTTGAAATACATCTTTACACAGCCTGCCAGAAGATAGGAGACAGATGTTCAATGTTTTCCACACTAATCTTCAAATAAACCACATGAGTTTTATGAGTGTTGCTTAGTGGGAAAGAAAATGGCCTAGCCAAACAGCCTGAAAACTACAGAGTAATTGTAGTTTCTTTTGCAAGCTAAAATTAGGCTCCTCTTTTCTCCTATCAGCTGAGAAAACTTGTCTGGAAAGGTTCTACCAGAGGGAGCTTTTGCTTAAGTTTTCCCTCTGCTGCTTTTGTCTCACATGGGACTGCCTACAGCAATAGTGCCTGAGTGATCTGTATTCTGTTTTCTAAAGAAAACATAACACAAACGCTGGTCCTGGGTTACTCATTTGACTCCTATAATACAAAATGTGAGAGAACATCTTCTAATGCTATTCAAATCATATTCTTACAATTTTCAAGTGTCAAGTGCTTTCCGTTTTGTTTCATGGAAAAGAGACGTTTTCCCATGCTGACTTTGAGCATTGAACAACTATGCAAATTCTGTAGCATGACAGCATACAGTGTTTCACATGTCGGACAAATATCTTTTCTAGAAGACAATAAGAAATTATAAGTTCAATTATAAGTTCTTACTTTGTGGTAAGATACCGAAGTTCTTACTCAGGAAAAATGGTTGCTTAGCTAGCACTCAGAGTTTACAGAGACTGAGGCTAGAAGGGACCATTAGGTCTTCTTAAATTTCATTTACTTAGCTTTGTAGTGAGCTCATTAACTTACATTTGGTTAGGGTATAATTTGTATTTGGCCAAACTGTATTTTCTAATAAGTTTTCGCTGCACACAGAGTAACACATGAAAGGTTCACCAGTGATTCCAAGAGTTTAACAGCCTCCCTGTTAGAAAGGAAACTCAGTGTCCCTTATTTTCAGATGTAACTGATCTGGCTTTGACTTTCAGCCACTACTTTTGTTCTCATCCCTGCTATAGGAAAGAACCCTTCATTACTCATTTTTTTCCCCTCAATGGGAGTCCTTAAACTGTACCATCAAGTCACCTCTAAATCTCCTTTCTGTGAATTACACAGGCTGAGCTTGAAGCTAAACACATGAATTTATATTATTCCAAAATTTTGTTATTTTCCACACTTTCTCCAATGTTTAAAGATCCTTTCTAAAACACACATACTAGAATTGGACACCGTATTCTAGGAACAGTTTCACCAGTGTTACTCACAGATAAAGGTATTTCTTCTCTCTTTTGTTTATACTCCCAAGGATTGTACCATCCTTTTTGGCACTAGTATTGAACCCCCCCCCCCCCCCCCCCCCATCAGAGATCTTTAAAAAGAAAAATAATGCTGTTTTGTATAAAAATGTTCCACAGACTTTGCACAATTTTGCATGTATAACTTTGCAGTTGGCTGTTTTGCTAGCATTTGGTGCCATAAAATAACACACATCTTCTATGAGAGGCAGTTTTCTTTTCTTGGTAATACACTTTAGAACCACATTGGTTACATGGGAGAAATGTAAAACAGAGCACGTAGTGGCCACAGCAGAGGACTGTTATGATCTAACAATACTTCTGAGTGTGATTAATCTGGCTTATTTATTAAAAACAGTACTTTGAAAGTGTGACACTCAGTGAAGCCATGGAAAGTGAAGGAAAGGGAAAAATGTAAATTCCTTCAAATCTCTTCTGAAGTCTCCACAGAAACAGAAATCATATTTAGACATATCTGCATTTTGTATTTCTACAATATGCAACATAATCAGCTCCTGACATCCTGGTTTATGCCTAAAAGAAGGCTGCAGAGAATCAATCCAGCTGCACACAAATAGGCACTGAGTGTAAATTTGAGGGGCATTTGGGTAGCAGTGACACCAAGAAGTGGTCAACAGATTAGTCCTGAGTCATAATAGAAGGTTTGTTCTTTTCTGGAGTGGCTGTAATAATCACAAAAGGAATATACTTAATATTTATGCAACATGCACTTTGCCTTCTCATAGATGATGCCTCATTTTCTTCAAAAACAGCAGAATTTCTGATGAACCTGTTTGAATTATGAAACACAGAATCACAGTTGATACTATATAGATGTAGTCAAAGAGAGCTGAGTATAAAAACTGGCCAGTGGGTAAGAGCAAAAGGCTAAATAAATGAGGAGAACCATACAGTCTAGAAGAAACATAAAAAGAAAAAGCTACATGCCCAGTTCTCAACAGCATAGTCGTGTGACACATTAGCTGTGACACATTACAATCTACAAGTTACTGGTTTGTTTATACTTACTGCAGTCAGTAACAATTTCAGTCGCACACCTTTATCATAAGAATCACCAACCTCCGCTAGATATGTATGAAGACAAATGAGCCAAAACTGGAAAGTGCTGGTCTTGACTGTGAGAGAAAATACATCAACCTTTCATATAAAATGTGTCAAGAGTCTGTGGTGCACAACATGTGAGCAATAACTGGGTCCCTTGATCTCTTTCAACACACCATGTCTGAGATTTCTGTAATAAGTAATATGCAAAGAGAATGAAAGTGCGAGAGGATTTGCATTCTTCAAATAATTCTTAACTGAGGACTTAGGGTGCTTCACAGATACTTCCCTAAAATCTAAACCCCATTTTTCCAGAGATATCTGCTAGGACAAAATTTGCAAATATTCATCAAGATGGTAGTGAAATAAATAAAAAAAAAAAAAAAGGCTTTATATGAGATAACCATGCAAGTCTCAGTCTCTGGCACAGTTTGGGCAACGGTAAATGCACAGTCATAGTGATTCAATGGTTTTTGGCAACTGTTTAAAAAAAGAGGATCAAATGCTTCCAAAGAAAGTTAAGCACTCTCCATTTATAAGTGGATCAAATATAAGTCACTTGCCACCCTATACTTACGTTTTCGATTTGATTATGTCAACAGAGTGAGAGGTGGCCAAAGTATATTCAGTAGGCACCAACACACACATATTCTTTGCGTGGAATTGAGAAAAGGAGGCACAAAAGTACAAAATGTAATCAGTTCTAAGTAATGTTAAGTTTGATGGCTTTGTAATGGAAAATAGCTGCGGTGCTTGGAGGTAGTTGACATAGTTTCACGCCCTCAGGGCCTCAGTACAAAAGGTGAGAGAAAAGCAGAATAGAAGGACAGGACCTGGGATGGGAAGTATTCCGGACTAGCAGATGTCCAGGATGAGAGCAGTTAAACTAACCGGTAAGTAGAAGGCCAGGATGATTGCTATGTCTGTAATGTCTGTAAGCTTGTTGGGAAAAGTAAACGACCCTTAAAGACCACCACATTTTTGTATGTATGCCGGAAACCTTTTGGAAAATGACGTAATATGCTCAGTAACCCTATAAGGATGACCTGTATAGCAATTCGGGGACGCACGTTAGGAGGAGCTATCCCCCGTTGTCTCCTGGAGCAGCAATAAGGAATACCTGCTTGTCAACTTGAAACCCTGTTGGCGAGTTTGTTCCTGGAATTTTCTCCGAATCAGAATGGAAATGGAAAATTCAGAATTGATCACTGAACCCAGCTGTTCAGGCTATCTGTTTGATTGATTAAGAAGTAGGAGATGTCAAAATGCAGAAATACTGCAGCACTTGCAGAGTACTGTATGTTCAACAGGATACAAGAAAAGGGAAAAATGATGTAAATAAAGCGAGGGACACCAAGAGACGTGTATAGAGGATACTTTGCTTTTTCTTATACACCAAGAAATAAAAAATGGTGAAAAACACTTCCAGTAATATAGCACATAGGAGACTTTTTTTTTTCTCCTGAATTCCACATCTTGCTAACTTGTGCTTTTTCTGAGAAAAACAAGGTGTGTGCAGCTGCCTCCACAATTGCAGTTCTCAGCAAATGAAAGAGTGACTTGAACAGGCAGTACAACCTGGCTGAGTAGGCGGGCCCTGAGTAATTCTACTTTATCAAGGCTGACTTCCTCTCCTTCCCCTTCTCTTCAAAACACTCCTCCGTCTGTTTTACCAGTGAAATCAGCTACTCCCCACATGTCCTTCCCACCTTCTCCAGATTCACAGCTGCAGTCCCCTCCTCATTTTTTCCCCTGTTACCAGCAACCCACTTCTGTAACACTAGCTCATCTAATACACACTACCTCATTTTTTCCTTGGCTCTTCAGGACTGAAAAAGAGGTCTACTCAATCCTCCAGCTAAATAATGGGGGCAGGTAAGCCTTAAGTGCTCCCTTTGGCTGACCAGACATCTCAGCAGCAGTGCAGTTGCAGATGACAGCATTTCCCAGTGAGTGTAGCCCATGTAGAGTAGGGTGTGAGCTGCCATTGCATAGGTACACAAGGATCTGTCAAACCAAATGAATGATTTGGGCAAAACATGGTGGTACTTTCCCTATTTTTGAAGAAAAAAACTTACTTTGGGCTTTGAGGTGCCTTTTATAGCCAGTAGAGGAAAAGATGGCAAGTGGCATACCAATCCAAACGTTGGTAGAGTGGTCAATTTTGTAGGCTATGAGGATAGATAACGCAGTTTCCAAAAAAAACAGCAAGTAGTAGGAGCTATAAAATGGTCACTGATGCTAGTTATTAGTAAAACTACAATCTTGGTCTTTACCTCCCTCACAGCAGTATTCATAGCACATCATATTTTAAAGCCTAAAATGCACTTATCTCACACCTCTGAATCTGGCACCAAATAAATAACTCTAAGTAAAAAATGAAAAAATAATGCCAACAGAAAGATGCCTAACTGAATTCTTGGGACAATGAAGTGTTAACAGGTGTGGTGATGTGTTAATCAGCATGTGGAAAAAAATTCCTGTGCTTGCTAAGGAGATGACAGTTGCTTGTTATGCAAACTGTCCTAGTAAAATCATCTTTGCCTGGTACCTATGCCTTTGGGCTCAGACCCAATCAACCTGAGAGCTGCAACATGTCATTCAAAATGACATTCATCAACTATTTGAGATCTATATGCATAGAAATCCCCAGTACTTGTTACCATTAAGATAAAAGCAAGTTTTCATCAGAGTAAGTCTGGGACATGCAAGCTTCTCTAGCAAGAAAAGAGTCGGGACTGAGGGGAATTGCAAGCTCCACTACTAGGAAATATAGGCTAATTAAAATAAAACCTCAGTTCAGTGTATTCCTGTAGTTTAAAACGACACTGATCTTTTCCAATTAAGTGAGTGCTAATAAATTTACATATTAAATTGTGATGAGCTAAAGAGAAGTGGAACAATATAGGCTTGTCTGTGATTTCTTTCCCAGACCACAGCCTTCCTTTTTACTTATTGGAAGGAGAAAGTATAGGAGAGAAAGAAAAGGAAGCAAGGAAGGAAGAGCAATCATCCTATAATTATTCCTACTGATTTTTTTTTTTCTTTTTTTTAAACATATTATGCCTTCTGCATCTTAAAGAAATGAAAATCTACTGCCAACTTATGTATTAACATATCAACAACTGAAACCATTGAAATCAATAAAGATGATACATTAACCTTTAGAGCACTGGAGTTCAATATGAAGACTGTCTGAGTGCTTCTGTGTTTGATCAGCTCATTTAAGCCAGTATTCAATGTAAGTTAATTGGCTGTTTCAAAGTAGTGCAGAGAGATTTTCATGATTTTAAAAAATTTTTGTTAGCATGTGCTCTTATTAAGAATGTTTTTTTCCTTTGTGTTAGCTGGTGCAGTGCTGTGTTTTGACTTCTAGTTTTGAGAACAGCGTTGGTGAAGCCGATGTTTTCGGTTGTTGCTAAGTGATGTTTACCCTGACCAAGGACTCTGTGAGGCTCATGCTCTGCCAGGGAGGAGGGGAAGCTGTGAGGAAGCAGAGACGGGGCGCCTGACCCGGGCTAGCCGGGGAGGTATTCCATACCACAGCACGTCATGCCCGGGGTGGGGGGTAACTGGGAGTTACCCGGAAGGACAGGAGCTTCCGGGTGGAACTCGTTTTCTTGGCCGGTGGTATCGTATTCTCTTCCCTTGTTATTTTCCCTTATCATTGTTTTAGCTGATAGTAGCGGTGGTGATTTGTTGCTGGACTGTTCTTGTCTCAACCCGTAGGAGTTGCACTCTCTCGATCCTCCTCCCCGTTCCTCCGGGAGCGGGGAAGGGGAGAGCCCCGGTGCAGGGAGGGGGGGAGACGAACACGGACCTTGATTGTTGTCAGCTTGGCACCACTCACTGGGAGTGAGTGAACAAGTTACCTGACTGGGTTTAAACCACGACAGTTCTTTTTGGCGCCCAACGTGGGGCACGAGGGGTTGAGATAAGAACAGATCTGACTGGATTGATAGTCACTCGTCACAATGCTGATTTATTGGCTCTCAAGGTTTTTCCTCTTGATCTCACAGTTTCAGTATACCATATCTTACGTCCATCCGGTATTGGCTGTATTAGTGTTTTTCAAGTGTGGGGCTTGGGCTAAGGTTTTTATCCCATTGTACTTTATGGTAATGACTTGTAATACAATAGAATCATTGATCATGAAACTGATCTGGCTTATGTTCCCAGTGTGGTCACCACCTTTATACTTTGGGAGGTATATGATGGAGGTGCTTAGCAATTACACATCTTTTTTCTCCTTCTCAGGTGCTCAACCTGTGAAGGAGACATCCTTTTACCCTCCTAGTCGTCCCCCCAGACCATTTACATTTGAGAGTTTCGAATTTTTTAAATGGCCTTTTAATGCTCTTGAGACTTGTTTGCTGATGGTGATGGGAATCACCATGCTAACACGCATACAGAGTGTGTTTTGCCCACTACTGATTTCAAGAGTTAAGCAGATTCAGGTTTGGGTCTTGTCTGGGGTCAAACGACGATGTAGGAGGACCGAGAGATTTTCCCAGAGGCTGGACAGCCATGAGTGGCAGGGTGTGTGGGATAGTATGGGCAAGTATCTAGGTCAGTGGGCCCCCCAGTATTTTGGAATTTCACTACCGAACAACTGCAAAATCCAGAAGAATTAGTAAAACACTTAAATGAGGTGTGTGGTCATTCTGGCCATACCAGAGATGGACAAATCACGGCAACGTGCTGGGGCTTGGCCTATGCTTACAGGGCCTTGTTCAACACTATCCAGCACCTTCAAAAGGAAAAGAATGTCGGCGGATTTGAGGGCAAAGTGACAGTCGCTACTCAAACTTTGGCTGCAATGAACTGCGCAGCTACCCCAGTGGCAAGTACAGCAGCTGCTCAAACTTCAACTGCAACAGACAGCGCGGTTACCCCAGCTCCAAGCACGGTAGCTACACCACCCCCAGCAACAAGTACAGTCGCTACTCAAACCACAGTGATAATCACTGCAGCCAAACCAGAGGACCAATTCGTACCAATATCGGTTGCCCCTGTACGCAAGAGAACAAGCAAAAAGGAGGCAAAAAGGGTGAAGCGAGATGAAGAACCAATGAATTCACCACCCGGTCCAGAATCTGATCAGGAGTCATCCTCACATGACGAAGAAGAAGAAGAAGAGGTAACTTCTCGACCTCGGACCTCAACCGAGCTGCGGAATATGCGAAAAGATTTTACCCGTCAACCAGGGGAGCACATCATCACCTGGTTACTCCGATGCTGGGACAATGGGGCCGATGGTCACGAACTAGAAGGTACAGAAGCCAAGCAGCTGGGATCACTTGCTAGAGAAGGGGGAATTGACAAAGCAATTGCAAGAGAGAAAAAGTCCCTCAGCCTTTGGAGGAGGCTCTTGGCAGCTGTGAAAGAAAGGTTTCCGTACAAGGACGATGTTACGAGTCGTTCGGCCAAGTGGACTACTATAGACAAAGGCATCCAGTCTCTGAGGGAATCGGCCATCGTAGAGATGATCTATCACATCAAGCCGAATAACGGGGATACACCTATAGATCCAGATGAAGTTGAATGTACACGACCCATGTGGCGAAAACTTACACGGAATGCACCGTCATCATATGCCCATTCATTGGCAACAGTGACCTGGAATGACATAGTACCACTAACAGTGGATGAAATGGTTCATAAACTCCGAGAGTTCGAAGACAATCTCACTCCTTCCATCATCTCAGCTGTGAAAAAACTGTCCCAGGACCTCGACAAATTGAGGGACGATGTATCTGATTTATCCAGCTCCTCACGTGTACCAACACGCGTCTCAGCTATTAACAAAAGACGTCCTATTGTTCAAGAGAGGAGATACAGAAGGTATACGCCACGGGGTACCCTATGGTTTTACCTGCTGGATCACGGAGAAGACATGACAAAGTGGGATGGAAAACCTACTTCAGCTTTGGAGGAACGGGTGAGTGAACTGAAGAGGGGAGCAAGGGCCAAGACTGATCGTCCCATGAGAGCTACGGCTTCAGTTTCTGGTGAGCAGTTTCCCAGATGGAGTGGAAGAGCTGATTTTACTCCAGCTCCTGTGATAACGAAGAATAATCCCTTTCAACACGACTTAAGTGTCCAATGCTGTGACGACCATTAGAGGGGCCCTGCCTCCAGCCAGGTGGAGGTAGGGGACAATCGGATTTACTGGACTGTGTGGATCAGATGGCCTGGCACATCAGTCCCACAGAAGTATAAGGCTCTAGTAGATACCGGTGCACAGTGTACCCTGATGCCATCAAGCTGTCAAGGGGTGGAACCCATCTATATTTCTGGAGTAACAGGAGGATCCCAAGAGTTGACTGTGCTGGAGGCTGAAATCAGCCTGACTGGGAGGGAGTGGCAAAAGCACCCTATTGTGACTGGTCCAGAGGCTCCATGCATCCTCGGCATAGACTACCTCAAGAGAGGGTACTTCAAAGACCCAAAAGGGTACCGGTGGGCTTTTGGTATTGCTGCTTTGGAGACTGAGGAAATTGAGCAGCTGTCCACCTTGCCTGGTCTCTCAGAAGATCCCTCTGCTGTGGGGTTGCTGAAAGTTGAAGAACAACAAGTGCCAATTGCGACCACAACAGTGCACCGGCGGCAATATCGCACCAACCGAGACTCCCTGATTCCCATCCATCAGCTGATCCGTAGACTGGAGAGTCAGGGGGTGATCAGCAGGACCCGCTCACCCTTCAATAGCCCCATATGGCCAGTGCGAAAGTCTAATGGAGAATGGAGACTAACAGTAGACTATCGTGGCCTGAATGAAGTCACACCACCATTGAGTGCTGCCGTACCGGACATGCTAGAACTTCAGTATGAACTAGAGTCAAAAGCAGCCAAGTGGTATGCCACGATTGATATTGCCAATGCATTTTTCTCCATTCCTTTGGCAGCAGAGTGCAGGCCACAGTTTGCTTTTACTTGGAGGGGTGTCCAGTTCACTTGGAACCGACTGCCCCAGGGGTGGAAACACAGCCCTACCATTTGCCATGGACTGATCCAGACTGCACTGGAACAGGGGCAAGCTCCAGAACACCTGCAATACATTGATGACATTATTGTGTGGGGCGATACAGCGGAAGAAGTCTTTGAGAAAGGGAGGAAAATAATCCAAATCCTGCTGAAAGCCGGTTTTGCCATAAAACGGAGTAAGGTCAAGGGACCTGCACAGGAGATACAATTTTTGGGAATAAAATGGCAAGATGGACGTAGACAGATCCCCACAGATGTGATCAACAAGATAACAGCAATGTCTCCACCAACTAATAAGAAAGAAACGCAAGCTTTCTTGGGTGCAGTGGGGTTCTGGAGAATGCACATCCCAAATTACAGTTCGATTGTAAGCCCTCTCTATCATGTGACCCGGAAGAAGAATGATTTTAAATGGGGCCCTGAGCAGCAACAAGCCTTTGAGCAAATTAAACGCGAGATAGTTCATGCAGTAGCCCTTGGACCAGTCCGAACCGGACCAGATGTAAAAAATGTGCTGTACACTGCAGCTGGGGAGAACGGTCCTACCTGGAGCCTCTGGCAGAAAGCTCCAGGGGAGACTCGAGGTCGACCCCTCGGCTTTTGGAGTCGGGGATACAAAGGATCTGAGGCCAGCTATACCCCAACTGAGAAAGAGATACTGGCAGCCTATGAAGGGGTTCGAGCTGCTTCGGAAGTGATTGGCACTGAAGCACAGCTCCTCCTGGCACCCCGGCTGCCCGTGCTGGGCTGGATGTTCAAAGGCAGGGTCTCCTCTACACATCATGCAACTGATGCTACATGGAGTAAATGGGCTGCACTAATTACACAACGAACTCGAATGAGGAAATCCCAGTCGTCCAGGCATTCTAGAAGTCATCATGGACTGGCCAGAGGGCAAAGATTTCGGAATGTCACCAGAGGAGGAGGTGGTGCGTGCTGAAGAGGCCCCACCATATAATAAACTGTCAGAAAGTGAAAAGCAGTATGCCTTGTTTACTGATGGCTCTTGCCGTATTGTGGGAAAGCATCGGAGATGGAAGGCAGCTGTATGGAGTCCTGGACGACAAGTTGCAGAAACTGCTGAAGGAGAGGGTGAATCGAGTCAATTTGCCGAGGTGAAAGCCATCCAGCTGGCCCTGGACATTGCTGAACGAGAAAAGTGGCCAGTACTTTATCTCTATACTGACTCATGGATGGTGGCAAATGCCCTGTGGGGGTGGTTGAAGCAATGGAAGCAGAGCAACTGGCAACGCAGAGGTAAACCCATCTGGGCTGCTGCACTGTGGAAAGATATTGCTGCCCGGGTGCAGAACCTGGTGGTGAAGGTACGTCATGTAGATGCCCATGTACCCAAGAGTCGGGCCACTGAGGAACACCAGAACAACCAACAAGTGGATAAAGCGGCTAAGATTGAAGTGGCTCAGATGGACTTAGATTGGCAACATAAAGGTGAATTATTTTTGGCCCGGTGGGCCCATGACACTTCAGGCCATCAGGGCAGAGATGCAACATATAGATGGGCCCGTGACCGAGGGGTGGACTTAACAATGGACACTATTGCCCAGGTTATTCATGAGTGTGAAACATGTGCTGCAATTAAACAAGCCAAGCGGTTAAAGCCTCTTTGGTATGGAGGACGATGGTTGAAGTATAAATATGGGGAGGCCTGGCAGATTGACTATATCACACTGCCACCAACCCGCCAAGGCAAGCGCCATGTGCTTACCATGGTGGAAGCAACCACCGGGTGGCTGGAAACATACGCTGTGCCCCATGCCACTGCCCGGAACACCATCCTGGGCCTTGAGAAACAGATTTTGTGGCGACACGGCACCCCAGAGAGAATTGAGTCAGACAATGGGACTCATTTCCGGAATAACCTTATAGATATTTGGGCCAAAGAGCATGGCATTGAGTGGGTATATCACATCCCCTACCATGCACCAGCCTCTGGGAAAATCGAACGGTACAATGGGCTGTTAAAAACTACACTGAGAGCGATGGGTGGGGGAACTTTCAAGCATTGGGATACACATTTACCAAAGGCCACCTGGTTGGTCAACACCAGAGGATCTGCCAACAGGGCTGGCCCAGCCCAGTCAGAACTTTTACATATTGTAGAGGGGGACAAAGTTCCCGTGGTGCATATGAAGAATTTGCTGGGGAAGACAGTCTGGGTTATTCCTGCTTCAGGTAAAGGCAAACCCACTCGTGGGATTGCTTTTGCTCAGGGACCTGGATATACTTGGTGGGTAATGCGGGAAGATGGGGAAGTCCGATGTATACCTCAAGGGGATTTGATTTTAGGGGAAAACAGCCAGTGAACTCAATTGTATGCTGTTGCCTGCTGTGTAATGCTTTTATAGCCCATCAACTAGATGTCTCCAGGTCACCAGCGACTGGCCCTGACTTCCCTCCAGCCATCATCCCAACAGAGAATGAACTTGGAACATCATGGACCGAATGGACTCGGCAGCATTATAGGGATTGGTCCATGCACTAAGAAAATGATTTTTTTTTCCTCTTGGTCTGTATGTATATGGATGTATATATGTGGGAGAGCGATGGTGTATTGAAAATGTGGGATCTGAGCACGACGTGAATGGTATGGAATAAGGGGTGGATAATGTCCTGGGTTCAGCAGTAGCAGTCATGTTTTTTTCCTTTGTGTTAGCTGGTGCAGTGCTGTGTTTTGACTTCTAGTTTTGAGAACAGCGTTGGTGAAGCCGATGTTTTCGGTTGTTGCTAAGTGATGTTTACCCTGACCAAGGACTTTGTGGGGCTCATGCTCTGCCAGGGAGGAGGGGAAGCTGTGTGACCCGGGATGCCCGGGGTGGGGGGTAACTGGGAGTTACCCGGAAGGACAGGAGCTTCCGGGTGGAACTCGTTTTCTTGGCCGGTGGTATCGTATTCTCTTCCCTTGTTATTTTCCCTTATCATTGTTTTAGCTGATAGTAGCGGTGGTGATTTGTTGCTGGACTGTTCTTGTCTCAACCCGTAGGAGTTGCACTCTCTCGATCCTCCTCCCCGTTCCTCCGGGAGCGGGGAAGGGGAGAGCCCCGGTGCAGGGAGGGGGGGGGAGACGAACACGGACCTTGATTGTTGTCAGCTTGGCACCACTCACTGGGAGTGAGTGAACAAGTTACCTGACTGGGTTTAAACCACGACATATGGTAAACCATATTTCCCATTCATTTTTAAGATTCAATACTGCCACTAAAACAATGTAGTTTGCTTAACGTTATACTCGTTGTCTGTGACAACTCTTGTTTTTTAAATTGCAAGGGGATATAATTTTAAATAGCTATGGGGAGTTATTTGCAATATGCAGGTAACCACAGTTATTTTTAAAGGGAGGGAAGGGGGAGAACACATATACACTGAGAAAGATATATATTCCTATCTTTCTGAACTCAAGATGACCTGTATTGGTGTGCTGACACAGCATAATTATGACGAACAGCCTCATTATAGAATACACAAAGCTTCCTGGAGCTGTGTCGTTTTAGTGAATATCTGCACAACAATTGGAAAATCACCTTCATAATTAAAAAAAAAATTTAATCTGTCATTAGAATCAATAACTGTTTTATTATTCATAATGTATGAAGTGCTAAGACGAACCTGTTGAGGAATAAGTTTAGTGGTCTGTCAACACAATCCGATCTTACTATATTGCTAATGTGCACAAAACATTAAAATATAGAATACTGGCACATATAAGACTTATGGTAAATTTAAGGTAGGGAGAAATATAGGCTAAGTCTTAATGTTGCTCAACGGAGGTCAGAAAAATTAATATTCTTAACTATGTCTGTGACAGAAGCTTAAATGAGAAACCTTCTGAATTAATAGATGCACTTCTGTATTTACCCTAGCCTTTTCTTTTTTTTTTTAACAGACATATTCTATGAAATCTGGGGTATCTAAGAAAAAAAATGAGTAAGACAGTTTAAACTTTATGTATGTGACTAAGATCGACAAAATGGTCTGCAGCAATCATTTGAAAACTGTTTTGTTTTGAATTTACTTCAAATTCCCTGTTTGCCTTCAAGATTTAACCATGAAATAACAGAGGAAATACAGATCTGAAACAAGTACAAATTTTTACCCCAAAAATAAAATTAAAAAGCAAATATATGGACAGCTCTGTTTTCCTTCACATTTTCTTCTGTGGAACAGTCTTGCCCTACCCAGGGCTTCAAACAGAAAAAATGGAAAAAATGTAGCGAGATTAGCTATAAGGCTACCTAGCTTTAACACAGCTTCTATCGTATATGTCAGGTTTTCAGAGATACTTCTTTTGTAACACACTGTGACTTCATGCCTCCATTAGGACATTAGGTCTGTTGCAGTTAATACAAAAAATCTGGAATTTTCCTAATGATCTGTCAGAGGATGATGAAGTTCTGAGAACTTGAATGTTCTATGAAAAAAAAAATATTTTAATGTCTTACAGTTATCTACAAAGGGGACACAAGAAAAGGAGACATTAGGAAAAACCAGAAATTCTGTGTTTCATTCAGCTCCACAAGTCGTACAAAATCTGAAAGTTACCTAAAATCAGCAGTACCTTTGGCATACAGCAAAACATCAGAAAGAAGAAACATTAGTTCCACATCTGTAAGAAATACCAGGAAAAGTAACAACTTAACTGAGAATAACCAGTTTAAAGAACCTGTTAACATTGTCATGGTTTTATAAGCTGCATGTCCAATTCAAACCACGTATTTTCTGAGACTCTCCACAAATTCAAGACTGCTAAACTGTTTCTCCTCAAAATGATCCTGAAAACCAATACCATATGAAATTGCCCAGATTAATTAAAGACCTCAAAAATACTTCCTTCATTACCATACCACTCTGGAAGTCCGTGGTAATTACTTATTTCCTTTCTATTAGGTTTCTTTTAATGTCTGTGTCTTGTTTTCTTTTAGAATACAGGTTTTTTTAGGACGCAGACTGGGTTGCTTTGTTCACCTGCAGTGCAGTCACATCAATTATACCTGTTTTTAAGAAAAATATTCATCCAATAGGTAGGAACTTTCTGGGCAAGGGCACTATTTCTGTTTCTTGCCCACTCCGGAAAATGCATTAAAATTATATGTCATAATTAAATTCAGAAGCAAGGAGAACTTTTAACTCTATATATTGAAAATCTCATTTTCATGCATGCAATGTATTCCCCTCACTAGTAATTATAGTGTAAGAAGTTCAAGTAGACCTATGTATATGATTCTGTCTGCCAAAAGCCCTCTGGTAAATCTTTGTTCTTTTGACATGAAACCCTGACTCAGTCCTGGCAAGTCTTAATACATTATTTGGTTGGAAGCACACTGTAAACTCTCATCTGCTCTCACAATAGTATTGTATGTCTTTCTTGAGCCTTCCTATAAAAATCTTTAAATATATTACATCATACAGTATCAAATTTACAATTCAAAGTCGTGTAGTAAAATCATAATAAAGCTGATTTTAAGAGTTTTTGCAGTTTCTTTCTCTAAAAGGAAACTCACAGTTAATCATAATATCTTCTTGTAATGTGGCTTAGTTACCACATTTTGAATTTATACTGGCCTGACAATGACATAACAATTTCACCATTGTTTTCAAGTCAGTTCACAATTGGTAAGAACTAAGTCCCCTTTCTTAACTTATTTTTTTACATACATGCCCTTTTAGGTTTGCATCCAAGGCACGAGGTAGCTCAGACGTGGGTTGTTTGGGTTTTTTTTGCTTTTCATTTGTATGAGATTGTGGCATCGATGAAGAAACAGAAGAATATTAAGTAGGACAATGTAATTTTTCTGCACATACAACGAAGAGGTATTAAGTATGATGGGTGTTTGGAAGAACATCTGTACTGCTACTGCTCTCCCACGGCTCAGTTGTCAGTTCACAGAAAGACACTGCTGTCTTCTCAACATGCACATAATAAAAGTCTGACAATAAGAAGTTGGCTTGTCCCACAGACATATGCCAGGACAAAAAAATTGACATATTTCAATAGTCACTGACAAGTTTCCATCCTACATCAAAAAATATGGTGGTTTTTTTTGTATTAAAGATTCTAGTTGAACTTGACATATGTAGAAAATTGGCAACTTGTAGGCAACACCAGAAATTTTGTAGCCCGTGAGCTTTAATTTACTCCTCTGCTGGATGATTATGAATAGAAACAGAAACTTACAGATGAATAAATTCCTGAAAATGCAATGTAGGTGATTTGAAAGTATGACGAATTTTCATCCCCTTCTCATCTGACAAAAAAAAAAAAAAGATGATAGAGTAGATGAAAAGTTTGAACCCTGCATTTTCTTTTTGAAAGAAAAATACTATTCAGCCTGAAAGTAAAATTCATTTAAATAATTTCCCCATCTCAGTTTGGAACGGGGAAATATTTCATTTCAGTTAAACAAAGCACTCAAACCAGGAATTAATAATACTGCCATACAAATAAGTTACTTTTTGACACCATGTTTTTCATTGCTGTTACACATTAGACTACAGGTAGTTGAAGATGAAAGAGGAACTTGAGACTACAGTATTTTTTTTTTTCAATTTCTGTATAAAAATAACATAGAATTAGCTATTAGGCCTCGTTTATTGCCCTTTTTATCCCCTTGTTTGGTACTTTCCCAACCTGCACATACATACAACTTTCAATCACATTGGCCACTGTGAAATTCTCCAGGTAAATAGTGCAATCGCAATGCTACAGACCTTCTCACAACCCCCACATTCTCTGGCCTTCAACTGAGAGTCCTGCCACAACTACATCCTGGCCCATCCTCCCAAGGCTTGCTTGTTTACCTTTCGTGTCCTTCAATGTTCCAACTCATCGCCCCAGGGCTTGTCAAAGCACCAAGGCCTCAGAGCTCATTCCTAAACTCTTTTTCATGCAAATCTTGTCGCCTTCACTACCCACAATTAGGTGGTTTTTGGGTTGTTGTTTTTTTTTTCCAAATAAACTTCGCTATATTTGCAGAATTACTGACTGTTTTATCACTTTTTTCTCTCAACAAAAATTTCCTATTTTACTTGGTTGCTACTCAAGGTACTTGAATATAGTGCTTTCAAGGCACATCTGGACACTGCAGGTGATCTGAATTAATTTGTCAAGAGTAAAGATAGAGCAATGATCTCAAAGGTCAAGTAACACAAATGCTAGTTTACCCTAGGAAAGGACACAGTGATTTTTCCCACCTTAGTGTGATTGAAAAGAGGGAAAAAAAGAACAGCTCAATACCTTGTCATCTTGCAGAGAAGTATCTTCTTCTCTGTACCCGTAAGGTTCCTTCTTGTAAGATACCTTTAAAAATCCATACTAACACAACCAAAACCAATTAGCAGACCTGCAGATACACTGTGTTTGTACACTGAAAAAAAAAATAAAAATCATAGTTACAGTGATAGTAACAGTGGCTCCTTTTAAAGCTTTTCTTCAACACATCTGTTGATCTACACATCCGGGAGTCCTGAGGGAGCTGGCACATGAAAAATCATAGCAGTCAGGTGAAGTTCCTGATGACTGTAAAAAGGGAAATGTAACCCCCATTATCAAGCAGGTGAAAATGGCATACCTGGTGAACTACAGACTAGTCAGTTGCACTCTTTTGCCTGACATGATCATAAAGCAGATTGTCCTGGAAACCATGGTAAGGCACATGAAACAAACCAAGGTGGCTGGTGGCAGTCAAAATGGCTTCATTGAGGGCAAATCATACCTGCACAATTTGGTGGTCTGCTACAACAGGTCTACAGAACTGATGGATAGGAGCAAAGTAGTTGATGTCATCTACCTGGACTTGTGCAAAGCATTAGACATTGTCCCGCACGACAGCCTTGTCACTAAACTGGAGAATTTGATTGATGGACCACTCGGTGGATAAAGAACTGCCTGGATGACTGTACGCAAATTGTTGTGGTCAATAGCTTAATGTCTAGCTGGAGACCAGTGATGAGTGATGCCTCTCAGGGGTCGGTGTTGGGGCTGATCTTAGTCAATATCTTTTATCAGCAACATTGGCAGTGGGGCTGAGTGTGCCTGCAGCACATTTGCTGAGGACACCAAGCTCATCAGCAGTGTGATATTGAGTTGAGTGTCTGCTGGTCAACGTGCTGGAGGGAAGGAATGGGATCCAGAGGGACCTCGATACACTTCAGAGGTGGGTCAATGCCAGCCTCCTGAAGTTCAGTAAAGCCAAGTGCAAGGTCCTGCACCTGAGTTGGGGTAATCCCAGGCACAGCTACAAGTTGGTCAGAGAAGAGATCCAGAGCAGCCCTGTGGAGAAGGACTTGGGGGTGTTGGTTGACGAGAAGCTCAACATGAGCCAGCTTTAATGTGTGCTTGCAGCCCAAATACCAACTGCGTGCTGGACTGTAGCAAAAGGAGTGTGACCAGGGGATCAAACGAGGTGATCGGGCCCTTCTACTCTGCTCTCGTGAGACCCCACTGGGAGTAGAGGGGCAGTCCTGGTGTCCTTAGCATAAGAAGGACATGGAGCTGTTGGAACAAGTAAAGAGGAGGGCCAAGAGGGTGATCAGGGGGCTGGAGCACCTCCTCTATGAGGACAGGGTGAGAAAGTTGGGGCTGTTCAGCCTGGAGAAGAGAAGCTGTGTGGAGACCTCATAGCAGCCTTCCAGTATCTGAAGGGGGCCTACAAGGACGCTGGAGAAGGACTTTTCATCAAGGACTGTAGCAACAGAACAAGGGGTAATGGGTTGAGACTTAGAGGAAATTCAGGTTAGACATAAGGAAGAAGATCTTTACTGAGAGGGTGGTGAGGCACTGGAACAGGCTGCTCAAAGAAGTGATAAATGTTCCATCCCTGGCAGTGTTCAAGGCCAGATTGGATAGAGCTTTGGGTAACATGGTCCGGTGTGAAGGATCCCTGCCTGTGGCAGGGGGTTGGAGCTAAATGCTTTTAAGGTCCTTTCCAACCCAAACCATTCTATGATTCTATGATCTGTGTTACTGTCATGACACCCATCTCATATGTGTAAACTTTTATAGTGCACCTATCAACACACACAACTCTCTATTAGTTACGAAATTGACCTAACCTGAAACCTTCTAGAAACTATAAAGGAAACAAAACCCAATCAATTTTGAACCAAATATGCTTTCATTGTAATATCATGCAAAAATGACAGAAAAAAGCAACAAACCAACCAATGCTATTCTGTCTCTGTCATGTGATTCAAGACATGTTTCTGCCCTGTCATAAAGCTTTATGAAATGCATAGACTGTCATGTATAAAAAAAAAAATAAAACCATTCTGTTACCCTGGGTTCAGTTTTGGTTTACAGTGAGCTCTCACAGTGTTTTCTATGCAATGAAGGCAGATGCTGACCATGTCACCCAAGGCTCTGTACAGCCTGGCCTTGAACAGCGCCAGGGATGGAGCATTCACAGCCTCCCTGAGCTACCCATTCCAGTGCCTCACCACCCTAACAGGAAAGAATTTCTTCCTTATATCCAATCTAAACTTCCCCTGTTTAAGTTTGAACCCATTACCCCTGTCCTATCACTATAGTCCCTAGCGAAGAGTCCCTCCCCAGCATCCCTATAGGCCCCTTCAGATACTGGAAGGCTGCTATGAGGTCTCCACACAGCTTCTCTTCTCCAGGCTGAACAGCCCCAACTTTCTCAGCCTGTCTTCATACAGGAGGTGCTCCAGTCATCCAATCATCCTCGTGTCCCTGCTCTGGACTTGTTCGAACAATTCTGTATCCTTTTTATGTTGAGGACACCAGAACCGTATGCAGTACTCCAAGTGAGGAGAGAGGCAGGATCACCTCTTTCAACCAGCTGGTCATGCTCCTTTTGATGCAGCCCAGGCTACCGCTGGCTTTCTCGGCTGCAAGCTCACAGTGCCAGCTCATGTTCACTTTCTCATCCACCAACACCCCCAAGTCCTTCTCCACAGGGCTGCTCTGGATCTCTTTGCCCAACCTGTAACTGTGCCTGGGATTGCTCCGACCTAGGTGTAGGACCTTGCATTTGTCATGGTTAAACTTCATAAGGTTGGCAGTAGCCCGCCTTACAGGTGTGTCAAGGTCCCTCTGGATGGCATTCCTTCCCTCCAGGGTATCAACCAAACCACACAGCTTGGTGTAATCAGCAAACATGCTGAGGGCGCACGCAATCCCACTGTCCATGTCACTGACAAAGATGTTGAACAAGACTGATCCCAACATCGATCCCTAAGGGACACCACTCTTTACTGATCTCCAGCTGGACCACGTGCCATTAACCACAACTCCTTGTGTGTGGCCATCCAGCCAGTTCTTTATCCACCGAGTGGTCCATCCATCAAATTGATGTCTCTCCAATTTAGAGACAAGAATGTCGTGTGGGACAGTGTTGAACGCTTTACACAAGTCCAGGGAGATGATGTTAACATATCTACCCCTGTCCATCAGTTCCGTAGCCCCATCACAAAAGGCCACCAGATTGGTGAGGCAGGATTTCCCCTTAGTGAAGCCATGATGGCTATCACCAAGCACCTTGTTGTTTTTCAGGAGAACCTGACCCAAGATTTTGCCAGGCACAGAGGTGAGACTGACTGGTGTGTAATTCCCCAGGTGCCCTGGGTTCAGCAGTAGCAGTCGTTTCTCCTTCGTGGTAGCTGGTGCAGTGCTGTGTTTTGACTTCCAGCCTGGGAACAGTGTTGGTGAAAGCGATGTTTTTGGTTGTTGCTAAATGATGTTTACCCTGACTGTCATGGTTTAAACCCAGTCAGGTAATTCGTTCGCTCACTTCCCCCCCTTTCTTGCCCTCCCCCTGCTCTCGGAGGGACGGAGAGGAAAATCAAAAGAATGCAACTCCCACAGGTTGAGATAAGAACAGTTTAGTAACTAAGGTATAACACAAATCACTACTGCTACCACAAATGATAATAATGATAAAGGAATTAACAAGGGAACAGAATACAACACCTCACCACCCACTGACCGATAACTCGCCCCCCAAGCCCGACCAAGCTCCGACCGATACCTCCTCCAACCCTGCAGTCTCCCAGCCCTTCCGGCTAACTCCCAGTTACATCCTGGCCATGACGTGCTGTGGTATGGAATACCTCTTTGGTCAGTTTGGGTCAGGTGTCCTGTCTCTGCTTCCTCCTGGTTTCCCCTCCCCCCTGGCAGAGCATGAGGCTCACAAAGTCCTTGGCCAAACCAAAACATCTCTATCAGCTCTGTTCCCAAGCTGAAAGTCAAAACACTGCACTACACCAGCTACCAAGAAGGAGAAAAATGACTGCTACTGCTGAACCCAGGACATTATCCACCCCTTATTCCATACCATTCACGTCATGCTCAGATCCCACATTTTCAATATACCATCACTCTTATCTCAGTGCACTCTTATCTTAGTGCATGGACCAGTCCCTATAAAGCTGCTGAGTCCATCTGGTCCATGATGCCAGGCTCCACCTCTTGTAACAGTCTTCCAGAGCAGGAGAGACTGTGTGCAGTGTTCACGCTTGTGAAT
>NW_026641607.1:0-7448 GCF_028554395.1 Pezoporus wallicus
TGATATGGGGGGATATGGGACACACGGTACTATGGGGTGATATGGGGGGGGGACACGGTATGGGTGGGCTATGGGGTGATATGGGGGGATATGGGACACATGGGGCGGTATGGGTGGGCTATGGGGTGATATGGGGGGATATGGGACACATGGGGCGGTATGGGTGGGCTATGGGGTGATATGGGGGGATATGGGACACATGGGGCGGTATGGGTGGGCTATGGGGTGATATTCCCGATGTGGGCTGATATGGGGGTTAGGGAGGGGGCTATGGAGTACATGGGGGAATGGGGTGCATGGGGGGGGTCTGGGGCTATGGGGGGGGGGGTGATGCACCCTGAGTGTGCCCCATGTGCAGGGAGGCGCTGGATGGTGACGATGGTGATGATGATGATGACGATGATGATGAAGGTAATGGTGATGAAGGTGATGATGAAGGGGATGGTGATGAAGGTGATGAAGGTGATGATGAAGGTGATGATGATGAAGGTGATGATGATGATGATGATGATGATGATGATGATGATGAAGGTGATGATGAAGGTGATGATGATGAAGGTGATGATGATGAAGGTGATGATGATGATGATGATGATGATGAAGGTGATGATGATGATGATGATGAAGGTGATGATGATGATGATGAAGGTGATGATGATGATGATGATGATGATGATGATGATGATGATGATGATGAAGGTGATGATGATGATGATGAAGGTGATGATGATGATGATGATGAAGGTGATGATGATGATGATGATGATGAAGGTGATGATGATGATGATGATGAAGGTGATGATGATGATGATGATGATGATGAAGGTGATGATGATGATGATGATGAAGGTGATGATGATGAAGGTGATGATGATGATGATGATGATGATGATGATGATGATGATGATGATGATGATGATGATGATGATGATGATGATGATGATGATGATGATGATGATGATGATGATGATGATGATGATGATGATGATGATGATGATGAAGGTGATGATGATGGTGATGATGATGAAGGTGATGATGATGGTGATGATGAAGGTGATGATGAAGGTGATGATGATGATGATGATGATGAAGGTGATGATGATGGTGATGATGATGATGATGATGATGATGAAGATGTTCTTCTTGATGAAGGTGATGATGATGAAGGTGATGATGATGATGATGATGAAGGTGATGATGATGATGAAGGTGAGCATGATGATGATGATGATGATGATGAAGGTGATGATGATGATGATGATGATGGTGATGGTGATGAAGGTGATGATGATGAAGGTGATGATGATGATGATGATGAAGGTGATGATGATGATGATGATGATGATGATGATGATGATGATGAAGGTGATGATGATGGTGATGATGATGATGATGATGATGATGGTGATGATGATGAAGGTGATGATGATGATGATGATGAAGGTGATGATGATGATGAAGGTGATGATGATGATGATGAAGGTGATGATGATGAAGGTGATGATGATGATGATGATGAAGGTGATGATGATGATGAAGGTGATAATGATGATGATGATGATGATGATGAAGGTGATGATGATGATGATGATGATGATGATGTAGTCAGGGATGAAGGTGATGATGATGAAGGTGATGATGATGATGATGATGAAGGTGATGATGATGATGATGATGATGATGATGATGAAGGTGATGATGATGGTGATGATGATGATGATGATGATGATGATGATGAAGGTGATGATGATGGTGATGATGATGATGATGATGATGATGATGGTGATGATGATGATGATGATGATGATGATGATGAAGGTGATGATGATGGTGATGATGATGATGATGATGATGATGATGATGATGAAGGTGATGATGATGGTGATGATGATGATGATGATGATGATGATGATGAAGGTGATGATGATGATGGTGATGATGATGATGAAGGTGATGATGATGATGATGATGATGATGATGATGATGATGAAGGTGATGATGATGATGATGATGATGATGATGAAGGTGATGATGATGATGATGAAGGTGATGATGATGATGATGATGAAGGTGATGATGATGATGATGATGATGATGATGATGATGATGATGAAGGTGATGATGATGGTGATGATGATGATGATGATGATGATGGTGATGATGATGAAGGTGATGATGATGATGATGATGAAGGTGATGATGATGATGATGAAGGTGATGATGATGAAGGTGATGATGATGATGATGATGAAGGTGATGATGATGATGAAGGTGATAATGATGATGATGATGATGATGATGAAGGTGATGATGATGATGATGATGATGATGAAGGTGATGGTGATGAAGGTGATGATGATGAAGGTGATGATGATGATGATGATGAAGGTGATGATGATGATGATGATGATGATGATGATGATGATGATGAAGGTGATGATGATGGTGATGATGATGATGATGATGATGATGATGATGAAGGTGATGATATGGTGATGATGATGATGATGATGATGATGATGGTGATGATGATGATGATGATGATGATGATGATGATGATGATGATGATGATGATGATGATGATGATGATGATGATGATGATGAAGGTGATGATGATGATGATGATGATGATGATGATGATGATGATGATGAATGATTATGATGATGATGATGATGATGATGAATGATGATGATGATGATGATGATGATGATGATGATGATGAAGGTGATGATGATGATGATGATGATGATGATGATGATGGTGATGATGATGATGATGATGATGATGATGATGATGATGATGATGGTGATGATGATGATGATGATGATGAAGGTGATGATGATGATGGTGATGATGATGATGAAGGTGATGATGATGATGATGATGATGATGATGATGATGATGAAGGTGATGATGATGATGATGATGATGATGATGATGATGATGATGGTGATGATGATGATGATGATGATGATGATGATGATGATGATGATGATGATGATGAAGGTGATGAAGGTGCCGTCGTTCCCCCGCCTGGGGCCCACAAGCGCTCTGTGCTGCTGGAGCAGTTGCCCCCCCCCGCGCTGGCCGCGCTGTTCACCCGGCTGGAGCTGCGCACCCTCAACCGCGTCCGCGTGAGCGCCCACCCCCTCCCCCACCCCTCCCCCACCCCCTCCCCTCCCCCTCCCCCACCCCTCCCCCACCCCTCCCCCACCCCTCCCCTCCCCCACCCCTCCCTCCCCCACCCCTCCCCCACCCCTCCCCTCACCCCTCCCCCCCCTCCCCTCCCCCCCCCTCCCCCCCTCCCCTCCCCCACCCCTCCCCCACCCCTCCCCTCCCCCACCCCTCCCCCCACCTCCCCTCCCCCACCCCTCCCTCCCCCACCCCCCCTCCCCCACCCCCCCCTCCCCCACCCCTCCCCCACCCCACCCCTCCCCCACCCCTCCCCCCTCCCCTCCCCCACCCCTCCCCCACCCCTCCCCTCCCCACCCCCTCCCCCTCCCCTCCCCTCCCCCACCCCTCCCCCACCCCTCCCCTCCCCTCCCCCCATCGCGGTGGGGGCGGGGGGGTCCTGACCCGGGACCTCCCCAGGTTCGGGATTTCCGCAGCTTCGCGCGGCTCGGGGGCGCCGGGGGCAGTCCCGCGCTCGGCCGCGTGGTGGCGCTGAGCAACGCCGAGGCCCGCTGGGCGCAGCTCCTCGTGCTCGGCCCCACCGCGGCCCCACAGCGAGCGCGAGCAATCGCCAGGCTCCTGCAGCTCGGGCAGGTGAACGGAGGGAGCGGCCCCATAGACCTGACCCATAGGGAGCGGACCCATAGGGAGCGGATCCATAGGGAGCGGATCCATAGGGAGCTGACCCATAGGGAGCGGATCCATAGGGAGCGGACCCATAGGGAGCTGACCCATAGGGAGCGGATCCATAGGGAGCGGACCCATAGGGAGCGGACCCATAGACCTGACCCATAGGGAGCGGCCCCATAGACCTGACCCATAGGGAGCGGCCCCATAGACCTGACCCATAGGGAGCGGCCCCATAGACCTGACCCATAGGGAGCGGCCCCATAGACCTGACCCATAGGGAGCGGCCCCATAGGGAGCGGCCCCATAGGGAGCTGACCCATAGGGAGCTGATCCATAGGGAGCGGCCCCATAGGGAGCGGACCCATAGGGAGCGGACCCATAGGGAGCGGCCCCATAGGGAGCGGCCCCATAGACCTGACCCATAGGGAGCGGATCCATAGGGAGCGGACCCATAGGGAGCGGACCCATAGGGAGCTGACCCATAGGGAGCGGACCCATAGGGAGCGGATCCATAGGGAGCGGACCCATAGGGAGCGGATCCATAGGGAGCGGACCCATAGGGAGCGGACCCATAGGGAGCGGATCCATAGGGAGCGGACCCATAGGGAGCGGACCCATAGGGAGCGGCCCCATAGGGAGCGGATCCATAGGGAGCGGACCCATAGGGAGCGGACCCATAGGGAGCGGATCCATAGACCTGACCCATAGGGAGCGGATCCATAGGGAGCGGATCCATAGGGAGCGGACCCATAGGGAGCGGATCCATAGACCTGACCCATAGGGAGCGGATCCATAGGGAGCGGACCCATAGACCTGACCCATAGGGAGCGGCCCCATAGGGAGCGGATCCATAGGGAGCGGACCCATAGGGAGCGGACCCATAGGGAGCTGACCCATAGGGAGCGGATCCATAGGGAGCGGATCCATAGGGAGCGGACCCATAGGGAGCTGACCCATAGGGAGCGGATCCATAGGGAGCGGATCCATAGGGAGCAGACCCATAGGGAGCGGATCCATAGACCTGACCCATAGGGAGCGGATCCATAGGGAGCGGACCCATAGACCTGACCCATAGGGAGCGGCCCCATAGGGAGCGGATCCATAGGGAGCGGACCCATAGGGAGACCCATAGGGAGGACCCATAGGGAGCGGATCCATAGGGAGCTGACCCTAGACCCATAGGGAGCGGCCCCATAGGGAGCGGATCCATAGGGAGCGGACCCATAGGGAGCGGACCCATAGGGAGCTGACCCATAGGGAGCGGATCCATAGGGAGCGGATCCATAGGGAGCGGACCCATAGGGAGCTGACCCATAGGGAGCGGATCCATAGGGAGCGGATCCATAGGGAGCAGACCCATAGGGAGCGGATCCATAGACCTGACCCATAGGGAGCGGATCCATAGGGAGCGGACCCATAGACCTGACCCATAGGGAGCGGCCCCATAGGGAGCGGATCCATAGGGAGCGGACCCATAGGGAGCGGACCCATAGGGAGCTGACCCATAGGGAGCGGATCCATAGGGAGCGGACCCATAGGGAGCGGCCCCATAGGGAGCGGATCCATAGGGAGCGGATCCATAGGGAGCTGATCCATAGGGAGCGGACCCACAGGGAGCTGACCCATAGGGAGCGGACCCATAGGGAGCTGACCCATAGGGAGCGGATCCATAGGGAGCTGACCCATAGGGAGCGGATCCATAGGGAGCGGATCCATAGGGAGCTGACCCATAGGGAGCTGACCCATAGGGAGCGGATCCATAGGGAGCTGACCCATAGGGAGCTGACCCATAGGGAGCGGACCCATAGGGAGCTGACCCATAGGGAGCGGATCCATAGGGAGCGGATCCATAGGGAGCTGACCCATAGGGAGCTGACCCATAGGGAGCGGATCCATAGGGAGCTGACCCATAGGGAGCGGATCCATAGGGAGCGGATCCATAGGGAGCGGACCCATAGAGCTGACCCACAGAGCTGACCCATAGAGCTGATCCATAGGGACCTGACCCATAGAGAGACCTGACCCATAGATACAGAGACCTGACCCATAGACCTGACCCATAGACTGGCCCCATGAGAGAGAGACCTGACCCACAGAGAGACCTGACCCATAGAGAGACTGGCCCCACAGGGACACTTGCCCCATAGAGAGACCTGACCCATAGAGATACCTGACCCATAGAGACCTGCCCTGTAGAGAGACCTGCCCCCTAGAGAGACCTGCCCCATAGATAGACCTACCTCATAGACGTGCCCCAGAGACCTGCCCCAGAGACTTGCCCTGTAGAGAGACAGACCCGACCCATAGATACACAGCCCTGCCCTATAACCCTGCCCCCCGGCAAGCCCCACAGCTCTCCAGCCCTGCCCCACAGCAATAGCCCTACCCCATAGCAGTACCCTGGCCCCCAGCCCTGCCCCATAGCGGTGATCCCTGCCCCATAGCGGTGACACCTGCCCCATAGTGGTGACCCCTGCCCCATAGCAGTGACCCCTGCCCCATAGTGGTGATCCCTGCCCCATAGAAGTGACCCCTGCCCCATAGCGGTGACCCCTGCCCCATAGCGGTGACGCCTCCTACCCCATAGTGGTGACCCCTGTCCCATAGCGGTGACGCCTCCTACCCCATAGCCATGACCCCTGCCCCATAGCAGTGACCCCTGCCCCATAGCGGTGACCCCAGCCCCATAGCAGTGACCCCTGCCCCATAGTGGTCACCCCCCCTGCCCCATAGCAGTGACCCCTGCCCCATAGCGGTCACCCCCCCTGCCCCATAGCGGTCACCCCCCCTGCCCCATAGCAGTGACCCCTGCCCCATAGCAGTGACCCCAGCCCCATAGCGGTGACCCCTGCCCCATAGCGGTGACCCCCCCTGCCCCATAGCGGTAACCCCCCTGCCCCATAGCGGTGACTCCCCCTGCCCCATAGCGGTGATCCCTGCCCCATAGAAGTGACCCCTGCCCCATAGCGGTGACCCCCCCTGCCCCATAGTGGTGACCCCTGCCCCGTAGCGGTGAACCCCCTGCCCCATAGCGGTCACCCCCCCTGCCCCATAGCGGTGACCTCAGCCCCATAGCGGTGACCCCCCTGCCCCATAGCGGTGACCCCTGCCCCATAGCGGTGACCCCAGCCCCATAGCGGTCACCCCCCCTGCCCCATAGCGGTGACTCCCCCTGCCCCATAGCGGTGACCTCAGCCCCATAGCGGTCACCCCCCCTGCCCCATAGCGGTGACCCCTGCCCCATAGCGGTGACCCCAGCCCCATAGCGGTCACCCCCCCTGCCCCATAGCGGTGACCCCTGCCCCATAGCGGTGACCCCAGCCCCATAGCGGTGCCCCCCCTGCCCCCCAGAGCCTGCTGGAGCTGCGGAACTTCAATTCGCTGCTGGCCGTGGTGGGGGGGCTGGGCCACGGCTCCATCACCCGCCTGAGGCAGACCCTGGCGCTGCTGCCCCCCCCCGTCACAGAGGTGGGGCCGGGGGCACTTGGGGGGCACTTGGGGGACACATGGGGGGCACATGGGGGGCAATTGGGGGGCACTTGGGGGGCAATTGGGGGACACATGGGGGGCACATGGGGGCAATTGGGGGGCAATTGGGGGACACATGGGGGCAATTGGGGGGCACTTGGGGGGCAATTGGGGGGCA
>NW_026641608.1:0-7535 GCF_028554395.1 Pezoporus wallicus
TGTCTATGGGGTATCTATGGGGTATCCATGAGGTATCTATGGGGTGTCTATGGGGTGTCTATGGGGTGTCTATGGGGTATCTATGGGGTATCCATGAGGTGTCTATGGGGTGTCTATGGGGTGTCTATGGGGTGTCTATGGGGTGTCTATGGGGTATCTATGGGGTGTCTATGTGGTGTCTATGGGGTGTCTATGGGGTGTCTATGGGGTGTCTATGGGCTCCCCTCTCCCAGTCTCCCGCCTGGGCATCAGTGAGGAGCTGCAGGAGAAGCTCCGGGACGTGACCTTGGATCGGCACCGCCTGGCCCTGGGCAAGACCCTGGGTGAAGGTGGGTGCATGGCCCCATTGACCCCATGGGGCTGCCCCATTGACCCCATAGGGGTGCCCCATTGACCCCATAGAGCTGGGCCCATTGACCCCATAGAGCTGCCCCCACAGGGGTTGTTCCACATTGACCCTATAGGGATTGCCCCATTGACCCCATAGGGGCTGTTCCCCATTGACCCCATAGGGCTGCCCCACTGACCCCATAGAGCTGCCCCATTGACCTCATGGGGCTGCCCCATTGACCCCATAGGGCTGCCCCATTGACCCCATAGAGCTGGGCCCATTGACCCTATAGGGCTGCCCCACTGACCCCATAGAGCTGGGCCCATTGACCCTATAGGGCTGCCCCACTGACCCCATAGGGCTGCCCCATTGACTCCATAGAGCTGGGCCCATTGAACCTATAGGGATGTCTCCATTGACCCCATAGGGGTTGTTCCCCATTGACCCCATAGAGCTGGGCCCATTGACCCCATAGGGCTGCCCCATTGACCCCATAGATCTGCCCCATTGACCCCATAGAGCTGGGCCCATTGACCCCATAGGGGTTGTTCCCCATTGACCCCATAGAGCTGGGCCCATTGACCCCATAGGGCTGCCCCATTGACCCCATAGAGCTGGGCCCATTGACCCCATAGGGCTGCCCCATTGACCCCATAGGGCTGCCCCATTAACACCTCAAAATCACCCCAAAATGAGCCAAAACACCCCAAAATCACCCCAAAATGAGCCAAAACACCCCAAAATCACCCCAAAATCACCCTAAAACACCCCAAAATGACCCTAAAACACCCCAAAATCACCCCAAAATCACCCTAAAACACCCCAAAATCACCCCAAAATCACCCTAAAACACCCCAAAATGACCCTAAAACACCCCCAAATCACCCCAAAATCACCCTAAAACACCCCAAAATCACCCCAAAATCACCCAAAAACACCCCAAAATCACACTAAAAACACCCCAAAACACCCCAAAAACAACCCAAAATGAGCCAAAACACCCCAAAATCACCCCAAAATCACCCTAAAACACCCCTAAACCAACCCAAAATGAGCCAAAACACCCCAAAATCACCCCAAAATGAGCCAAAACACCCCAAAATCACCCCAAAATCACCCCAAAATGACCCAAAACACCCCAAAATCACCCCAAAATCACCCTAAAACACCCCAAAATCACCCTAAAACAACACAAAATCACCCTAAAACACCCCAAAACAAACCCAAAATGAGCCAAAACACCCCAAAATCACCCTAAACCACCCAAAACCACCGCAAAAACAACACAAAATGAGCCAAAACAACCCAAAATCACCCCAAAACACCCCTAAACCACCCCAAAACAACCCAAAATGAGCCAAAATACCCCCAAAACAACCCAAAATGACCCAAAACACCCTGAAATCACCCCAAAATCACCCCCAAAACAGCCAAAACACCCTAAAACACCCCAAAACACCCCAAAAACAACCCTAAATGACCCAAAAGACCCCAAATTGACCCAAATTGACCCAAACCATCCGAAATGCCCCAAATAGACCCAAACCACCCCAAACCGCGCCAAATTGCCCCAAAACACCCCAAATTGACCCAAATTGATGCAAAATGCCCCAAACCACCCCAAAATGCCCCAAACCGCCGCAAATTGCCCCAAAATGTCCCAAATTGCCCCAAAATGCCCCAAAATGCCCCAAACCGCCGCAAATTGCCCCAAACTGCCCCAAACTGCCCCAAAATGCCCCAAAATGCCCCAAATTGATGCAAAATGACCCAAATTGCCCCAAAATGACCCAAATTGTCCCAAATTGACCCAAATTGATGCAAAATGTCCCAAACCACCCCAAATTGCCCCAAAATGACCCAAATTGATGCAAAATGACCCAAATTGCCCCAAAATGACCCGAATTGCCCCAAACCGCCCTAAATTGCCCCAAAATGTCCCAAACTGGCCCAAACCGCCCCAAATTGCCCCAAATTACCCCAAAACACCCCAAAATGACCCAAATTGCCCCAAATTGCCCCAATTTGCCCCAAATTGATGCAAAATGACCCAAAATGACCCAAACCACCCCAAATTGCCCCAATTTGCCCCAAATTGCCCCAAAACACCCCAAAATGACCCAAATTGCCCCAATTTGCCCCAAATTGATGCAAAATGACCCAAATTGCCCCAAATTGATGCAAAATGACCCAAAATGACCCAAACCACCCCAAATTGCCCCAATTTGCCCCAAATTGCCCCAATTTGCCCCGATCTCAGTGGCCATGGGCAGCCGGGCTCAGCTCGAGCAGTTCCTCTCCGAGGCCGCCTGCATGAAGGAGTTCGATCACCCCAACGTCATGGGGCTCATCGGTGGGTGCTATGGGTGCTGTGGGTGCTATGGGTGCTATGGGTGCTATGGGTGCTATGGGTGCTGTGGGTGCTATGGGTGCTGTGGGTGCTATGGGTGCTATGGGGGATATGGGTGCTATGGGTGCTGTGGGTGCTATGGGTGCTGTGGGTGCTATGGGTGCTATGGGTGCTGTGGGTGCTGTGGGTGCTATGGGTGCTATGGGTGCTATGGGTGCTGTGGGTGCTATGGGTGCTGTGGGTGCTGTGGGTGCTATGGGTGCTGTGGGTGCTGTGGGTGCTATGGGTGCTGTGGGTGCTATGGGTGCTATGGGTGCTATGGGTGCTGTGGGTGCTGTGGGTGCTGTGGGTGCTATGGGTGCTATGGGTGCTATGGGTGCTGTGGGTGCTGTGGGTGCTATGGGTGCTGTGGGTGCTGTGGGTGCTGTGGGGGCTATGGGTGCTGTGGGTGCTGTGGGTGCTGTGGGTGCTATGGGGGCTATGGGTGCTGTGGGTGCTGTGGGTGCTATGGGTGCTGTGGGTGCTGTGGGTGCTGTGGGTGCTATGGGTGCTGTGGGTGCTGTGGGTGCTATGGGTGATGTGGGTGCTATGGGTGCTATGGGTGCTATGGGTGCTATGGGTGGTGTGGGTGCTGTGGGTGCTATGGGTGCTGTGGCTGTGTGCTGTGGCTGCTATGGGTGGGTGCTGTGGGTGCTATGGGTGCTGTGGCTGTTATGGGTGCTGTGGCTGCTATGGGTGCTGTGGCTGTTATGGGTGCTGTGGCTGCTATGGGTGCTGTGGGTGCTATGGGTGCTGTGGGTGCTGTGGGTGCTGTGGGTGATGTGGGTGCTATGGGTGCTATGGGGGATATGGGTGCTATGGGGCTATGGGGGCTATGGGTGCTGTGGGTGCTGTGGGTGCTGTGGGTGCTGTAGGTGCTATGGGTGCTGTGGGTGCTGTGGGTGCTATGGGTGCTATGGGTGCTGTGGGTGCTATGGGTGCTGTGGGTGCTGTGGGGGCTGTGGGTGCTGTGGGTGCTATGGGTGCTGTGAGTGCTATGGGGGCTATGGGGGCTATGGGGGCTACGGGTGCTGTGGGCTCGATTAGGCTCTATGGGGCTCCATGTACTCAGTGGGGCTCCATGGTCTCTATGGGGCTCTATGAGCTCTATGATGCTCTATGGCACTCCATGGTCTCTATGGGTCTCTATGGGGCTCTATGGGGCTCCATGGTCTCTATGGGGCTCTATGGGGTGCCATGGGCTCTATGGGTCTCTTCTCTATGGTCTCCATGGGCTCTATGGGTCTCTATGGTCTCCATGGGCTCTATGGGGCTCTATGGGTCTCTATGGGTCTCTATGGTCTCCATGGGCTCTCTGGGTCTCCATGGGTCTCTATAGGTCTCCATGGGCTCTATGGGTCTCTATGGGGCTCTATGGGCTCTATGGGTCTCTATGGTCTCCATGGGCTCTCTGGGTCTCCATGGGTCTCTATGGGTCTCTATGGGTCTCTATGGGTCTCTATGGGGCACCATGGGGTAACCGGAGCTGCAGGTGTGTGCCTGCAGCCCTGGGGGGACGGGGGGCTCCCGGCCCCCATCGTTGTGCTCCCGTTCATGGCACATGGGGACCTGCACAGCTTCCTGCTGCGGGCACGCATGGGGCAGCCCCCACTGGTGAGTGGGGCAGGGGGGGGCAATGGGGGTAATGGGGGTTATGGGGTAATGGGGGTAATGGGGGTAATGGGGGTAAGGGGGGTTATGGGGTAATGGGGGCAATGGGGGTAATGGGGCAATGGGGGTAATGGGGGTGATGGGGGTTATGGGGGTAATGGGGTAATGCGGGCAATGGGGTAATGGGGGCAATGGGGGTAATGGGGCAATGGGGGTAATGGGGGTGATGGGGGTTATGGGGTAATGGGGTAATGGAGTAATGGGGGCAATGGGGGTAATGGGGGTAATGGAGTAATGGGGGCAATGGGGTAATGGGGTCAATGGGGGTTATGGGGTAATGGGGGCAATGGGGTAATGGGGTCAATGGGGGAATGGGGGGAATGGGGGCAATGGGGTAATGGGGGAATGGGGGCAATGGGGTAATGGGGGGAATGGGGGTAATGGGGGAATGGGGGGGAATGGGGGAATGGGGGGAATGGGGGTTATGGGGGTATGGGGTCAATGGGGGTTATGGGGTAATGGGGGATGTCAATGGGGGTCTATGGTGTCTATGGGCTCTATAGGGCTCTATGGGCTCTATGGGGCTCTGTGGGTCTCTCTGTTTCTCTATGGGGTTCTATGGGTCTCTATAGGTCTCTATGGTGTCTATGGTGTCTCTATGGCTCTCTATGGGTCTCTATGGCTCCCTATGGGTCCCTATGGGTCTCTATGGCTCCCTATGGCTCCCTATGGGTCTCTATGGGTCTCTATGGGTCCCTATGGGTCTCTATGGGTCCCTCTGGGCGCAGGCGCTGGCCCTGGGGACGCTGCTGCGCTTCCTGCGGGACATCGCTGCCGGGATGGAATATCTGAGCCTGCGGAGCTTCATCCACCGGGACCTGGCGGCCAGGAACTGCATGTGGGGCACGGCGTGGGGCGGGGGGGCAGGGTGTGGGGCAGGGTGTGGGGCAGGGTGTGGGGCAGGGTGTCCCCATTGGGTGCCCATTGAGGTCCCCATTGAGGTCCCCATTGTGGCCCCCATTGAGGTCCCCATTGAGATCCCCATTGGGTGCCCATTGAGGTCCCCATTGAGGTCCCCATTGAGGCCCCCATTGAGGTCCCCATTGAGGTCCCCATTGAGGCCCCCATTGAGGTCCCCATTGAGGTCCCCATTGAGATCCCCATTGAGGTCCCATTGCGATCCCCATTGAGGTCCCCATTGAGGCCCCCATTGAGGTCCCCATTGAGGTCCCCATTGAGGCCCCAATTGAGGTGCCCATTGAGGTCCCCATTGAGATCCCCATTGAGGTCCCATTGCGATCCCCATTGAGGTCCCCATTGAGATCCCCATTGAGATCCCCATTGAGGTCCCCATTGAGGTCCCATTGAGGTCCCCATTGAGATCCCCATTGAGGCCCCCATTGAGATCCCCATTGGGTGCCCATTGAGATCCCCATTGAGATCCCCATTGAGGTCCCCATTGGGTGCCCATTGAGATCCCCATTGAGATCCCCATTGAGGTCCCCATTGTGGCCCCCATTGAGGTCCCCATTGAGATCCCCATTGAGATCCCCATTGAGATCCCCATTGGGTGCCCATTGAGGTCCCCATTGAGGTCCCCATTGAGGCCCCCATTGAGGTCCCCATTGGGTCCCCATTGAGGCCCCCATTGAGGCCCCAATTGAGGTGCCCATTGAGGTCCCCATTGAGATCCCCATTGAGGTCCCATTGCGATCCCCATTGAGGTCCCCATTGAGATCCCCATTGAGATCCCCATTGAGATCCCCATTGAGGTCCCCATTGAGGTCCCATTGAGGTCCCCATTGAGATCCCCATTGAGGCCCCCATTGAGATCCCCATTGAGATCCCCATTGGGTGCCCATTGAGGTCCCCATTGAGATCCCCATTGAGGTCCCCATTGAGATCCCCATTGGGTGCCCATTGAGATCCCCATTGAGGTCCCCATTGTGGCCCCCATTGAGGTCCCATTGAGGCCCCCATTGAGGCCCCAATTGAGGTGCCCATTGAGATCCCCATTGAAATCCCCATTGAGATCCCCATTGATGTCCCCATTGAGATCCCCATTGAGGCCCCCATTGAGGTGCCCATTGGGTCCCCATTGAGGCCCCCATTGAGCCCCCCATTGAGGTCCCATTGAGGTGCCCATTGAGGTGCCCATTGAGGTCCCATTGAGGTGCCCATTGCCCCCCAGGTTGGACGAGCACCTGCGGGTGCTGGTGGCTGACTTCGGGCTGGCCAAGCGCCTTGGGGGGGGGCAGTATTACCGCCAGGGCCACGTGGCCCCCGTGCCCGTCAAGTGGGTGGCCCTGGAGAGCCTCGAGAGCCGGGTCTACAGCACCAAGAGCGACGTGGTGAGAGCCCCACAGCGGCCCCAAAACGGCCCCAAAACACCCCAAAACCAGCCCAAAGCAGCCCCAAACACCGCACCCCCCCCAAATCACCCCAACCCCCCGAATCATCCCAAAACCAAACCAAACCCCACTAAATCACCCCCAAACCCGCCCCTAAATCACCCCAACCCCCCAAATCATCCCAAAACCACCCCAACCCCCCCAAATCACCCCAAAACCACCCCTAAATCCCCCAAAATCACCCCAAAATCGCTCCCAACCCCCCCAAAACCACCCCAAACCCCCCTAAATCACCCCAAAACCACCCCCAAATCCCCCCAAATCAACCCAAAACCACCCCAAAATCACCCCAAACCCCCCCAAACCCCCAACCCCCCCAACTCACCCCAAAACCACCCCAACCCCACCCCAAATCACCCCAAAACCACCCCTAAATCCCCCAAAATCACCCCAAAATCGCTCCCAACCCCCCCCAAACCCCCCAAAACCCCCAAAACCACCCCAACCCCCCCCCAAACCCCCCCAAATCACCCCAAAACCACCCCAAAACCCCCCAAATCTCCCAAAATCACCCCCACACCCCCCAAATCACCCCAAAACCACCCCACCCCAAATCCCCCAAATCACCCCAAAACCCCCCCAAACCCCCCAAAACCCCCCAAACCCCCCCAAACCACCCCCAAATCCCCCAAAATCACCCCAAAATACCCCAACCCCCCCCAAAACCACACCCAAACCCCCCTAAATCACCCCAAAACCCCCCCAAAACCCCCAAACTACCCCAAAACCCCCCCAACCCCCCCAAATCACCCCAAAACCACCCCAACCCCCCCAAATCACCCCAAAACCCCCC
>NW_026641609.1:0-751 GCF_028554395.1 Pezoporus wallicus
CCCAGTCCAACCATATTTAACACACTCCAGCTCAGTATAATCCACTCCAGCCCAGTTTAACCCTGTCCAGCCCAGTTTGATACAGCCCACCCCAGTTTAACCCAGTCCAGGCCACTTTAACCCAGTCCAGCCCACTTTGTTACAGCCCAGCCCAGTTTAACCCAGTCCAGCCATATTTAATATACTCCAGCTCGGTATAATCCACTCCAGCCCAGTTTAACCCAGTCCAGCTTTGATACAGCCCAGCTCAATCACTTTACCCCAGTTTAAACCAGCAGACCAGTTTAAACCCAGTCCAGCTCACTTTAATCCAGCCTATCTCAGTTCTGTTCTGTGAGTTTTTTCCACTGCAGTTCCGTTCAATGAATCCCAGCCCAGTTTAACCCAGTCCAGCCAAGTCTAACCCAGTTAGCACAGTTTAAGCCAGTCCAGCCCAGTTTAACACAGTCCAGCTCAGTTTAAACACAGTCCAGCTAAGTTTGATCAAGCCCAGCCCAGTTCAGTTCACTCTAGCACAGTTTAACCCACTCCAGCCCACTTTAACCCACTACAGCTAAGTTTAAACACAGTCCAGCTCAATTTGATCCAGCCCGGTCCACTTGAACCCAGTCCAGCTCACTTTAATCCAGCCCAGCCCAGTTCAGTTCACACTAGCACAGTTTAACCCAGTCCAGCTCAGTTTGATCCAGCCCAGCCCAGTTTAACCCAGGCCAGCCCAGTTTAACCCAGGCCAGCCCAGTTTGATACAGCT
>NW_026641610.1:0-765 GCF_028554395.1 Pezoporus wallicus
TCTAAACCAGTTTAGAAATAGCTACGAAAAGCTTAAACCAAACTAGAAATGGCAAGACACTGTTCAGACTTAGTCAAAAATGGCATAAAACTGGTAAGAAATTGGCAAAAATAAGAATGACCAGCAATTGTTTAGAAATAGAAAAAAAACCTTAAAAGTGTCAGAAAGAGCCAAAAATAGTTTAAACCAAGTGAGGAAAGGGCAAAAATGGATAGAAATAGATATAAATTGGTAAGAACTGGACAAAAATGGTTTGAAAATGGCCAAAATGGCTTAAAAAGAGTCAGTATTGCGCAAGAAAATGGTTAGATATAGCTCAATCCAGCTTAGAAATAGCAAGGAAAAGGTTAAACCAGGCTAGAAACTTCCATAAATAGTTCAGAAATTGCCAAAAATGGCTTCAAATGGGCAAGAAATGGGCAAAAATAAGGTAAGAATGACCAGCAATTGTTTAGAAATAGCCAAAAAAGACTTAAAATGGTTTATAAAAAGGCAAAAATGGTTTAAACCAAGTCAGGAAAGGGCAAAAGCTGTGTTAGGAAAAGAAAAAAAATTGGACAGAACTGGACAGAAAGGGTTTGGGAATGGCCAAAATGACTAAAATAGAGACAGAACTGGGCAAAAAAGGGTTAGAAATAGACTAAACCAGTTTAGAAATAGCTAAGAAAAGCGTAAACCAAACTAGAAATGGCAAGAAACTGTCCAGATTTAGTCAAAAATGGCATAAAACTGGTAAGAAATTGGCAAAAATAAGATAAGAATGAC
>NW_026641611.1:0-758 GCF_028554395.1 Pezoporus wallicus
TTCGATTGTGGGAGCAGTCAGCAACTGTTCGTGCTCTACTCACTGTGCTGCTGGGCAGCCGAGAGAAAGCTCTGAAGAGGGTGCATTCAAATGGACCTTTAAGTATGAAACCGAGGAGCGACAGCAATGATGGTGACACCGTTGTAAAGCTGACTGTGTGCTGAAGATGCCCAGCACATGCTTTCACTCCCGGCTCTTCGGATCTGGGAGCAGAAGCCAGAAGTTCGTGCACTAATCGCTGTGCTACTGGGCAGCTGAGAAGCAGCTTTGGAGAGGTTGCATTCAAATGTACTTTTAGGTATGAAACCGAGGAGTGACAGCAATAATGGTGACAGCATTGCAAAGCTGACTGTGTGCTGAAGATGCCCCGCACATGCTTTCCCTCCTGGCTCTTCGACTGTGGGAGCAGACGGCAACCCTAACCCTAACCCCAACCCTAACCCTAACCCTAACCCAACCCTAACCCTAACCCTACCCCTAACCCTACCCCTAACCCTAACCCTAACCCTAAACCTAACAATAACCCTAACCCTAACCCTAACCCCTAACCATAACCCTAACCCTATCCCTAACCCTAACCCCTAACCCTAACCCTAACCCTAACCCTAACCCTAACACTAAGCTTTCAGCAGCTTTCCCTCCTGGCTCTTCGATTGTGGGAGCAGACGGCAACTGTTCGTGATCTACTCACTGTGCTGCTGGGCAGCCGAGAGCAAGCTCTGAAGAGGGTGCATTCAAATGGACCTTTAAGTATGAAA
>NW_026641612.1:0-7644 GCF_028554395.1 Pezoporus wallicus
ATGTAAACCCGGGGGGGGGGGTGCCCTGGGATCCCACAGCTCCCCACATCCCTGCAGTGCCCAGGGGGTCGAGTCCCCATGCATGGAATCATGTCCCCCCCCCTATGGTCCCCAGGGCCCCCCTCACCCCATGGCCCCATACCCATCCACCAAGCCCTGCCGGCCGATGAGCTGCTGCGTGTCCTCCCGGGAGATGCGCCCATGGAACCAGGGCTGGGTGCGATGGATCGCTGCGGGGACACGGGTGTCAGGCTCGGGGCAGGGGGACCCCAACCCCATGAAGGGACACCCCCCCCACACACACACACATCCACCCCATGGCACCACACGGTGCTGCTCACCAGCGCTGAGCGGGGAGCTGTGGCACGCTGCCGGCAGGCTGTACCGGTGCGTCGTCTTCTTCTGGCCATGCAAAGCAAGGAGCAAGGCGTTAGGATGGGGTTTGCGGGGGGGGGGGGTTGTACGACCCCTCATCCTACACCCCAAAACTCACCCTCCAGGCCTGCGCCTCCTCCAGGGCCACGCTCAGCACCTCGCTGGGGTTCTCGATCACCCGGCCCGTGCACCCCGAGAAGTCCATGGCCACGAGCGCGTTGTCCGAGACGCTCCGCTGCGAGGGACGGGGGGGTGATGGAGGGGTCCCCCATGGGATGGGGGCTGCAGGGTGAGGGGGGGGGGGGGGGTCACTGGCACTCACCAGGGGCGTGGGGCCGATCCAGTGGGGCTGGCTCAGCCGCGCCTGGGCTTGCTGGTAGTTGCGGTAGAGCTGCATGCCATACTGGGGGGCAGCCCCGTGAGGGGGAATGCCCCACAGTGCAAGGGGAGGGGGACGGAGACCTCCACATCCACCCCGTGTGGGGATGGGGACACCCATCCTGCATCTCTTGTACCACAGTGATGGGGACATCCCCCACCATCCCATTGGTATCCCCCCAGCATCCCTCCAGCATCCCCCTAGCATCCCATTGGTATCCCCTCAGCATCCCACCAGCATCCCCCCACCATCCCATTGGTATCCCCCCAGCATCCCTCCAGCATCCCCCTAGCATCCCATTGGTATCCCCCCCAGCATCCCTCCAGCGTCCCACTGGTATCTCCCCAGCATCCCACCAGCATCCCCCCACCATCCCATTGGTATCCCCCAGCATCCCACCAGCATCCCCCCACCATCCCATTGGTATCCCCTCAGCATCCCTCCAGCATTTCCCCATCACCCCTCCAGCATCTCCCCAGCATCCCATTGGTATCCCCGCCAGCATCCCTCCAGTGTCCCACCGGTATCTCCCCAGCATCCCACCAGCATCCCCCCACCATCCCATTGGCATATCCCCAGCATCTCTCAAGCAGCCCATTGGTATATCCCCAGCATCCCATTGGTATATCCCCAGCATCCCTCAAGCATCCCATTGGTATATCCCCAGCATCCCTCAAGCAGCCCATTGGTATATCCCCAGTATCCCACCAGCATCCCATTGGTATCTCCCCAGCATCCCCCCAGCATCCCTCCAGCATCCCTTCAGCATCCCCTCAGCATCCCATTGGTATCCCCCCAGCATCCCACTGGTATCTCCCCAGCATCCCATTGGTATCTCCCCAGCACCCACCAGCATACCCCAGTATCCCATTGCTATCCCCCCCCAGCATGGGACCAGTAACACCTCGTTGTGCCCGGGGCTCACCTTGAAGAGGCGGAAAGCCGCCATCCAGCAGCTCCGGCTCTGCTCATCCTCACTGCAGAGCAGCTTCAGGCCCTTCACCCCACTCCGCACCTTGTAGGGCTGTGGGGAGAGGCTGAAGCCGTCACGGAGCAGCCCCGGATGGGCCTTGGTGGGGAGCAGAGACCCCCCCCTTGGCAAGGAAGGGGACAGAGAAGGCCCAGGCCCCCCAGGCAGGAGCCACATCCCCACCTTGATGCAGAAGCCAAACTCAGTGGGTGTCCCGTAGTGCTTCTTGCCCTGCGTCACGTAGTAGATGTTGGACTCGGAGAGGTCAGCGAAGTACTGGAGGTGCCGGGGGTCCTGGGATGGGGACAGGGGTCAGGGCTGGCCCCGCTGCACCCCCTCCCCATGGTGCTCCCTGCCTCATCCTCACCTTGGAGGTGCCTTTGGTGGAGTAATAGAGCCCCGAGCGGCGCAGCGAGAAGTAGAACCGCTTCCAGACCTTGCGGCCCGGCTCCCGCAGCTGCAGGAAGCCCTGGACCTCGGGGCAGCTCCCGGAGTTGAGGAAGTTCTGGGGGGAGAAGAGGGCTGAGGGGCACGGTGGGGGCCCCATGGCACGGTGGGGTTCCATGCACCCAACGCTGGGACGCAGCCCATCCGGGCACGTTGGCTCCGTACCTGGATGAGCTCGGAGTGTGCCATGCTCTTGTTCGCCTCCAGGCAGCTGGACACCATCACCTCGGGGAACAGGGACTGCTGGGGGGGGGGGGGGGGGAGGGGGGGTCAGGGTTGTGCTATGAGGGGCTCGGGGTGCTCCTGGGATGCTGGGGTCCCCTGGGTGCAGGCGCCTACCGCGGGGCTCTTGAAGAGCTCGTACTTGGCGAAGTTCTTGCGGAAGACGAAGCGGGCGTCAGCGCCGGGGGGCCAAGAGCTCTGCACCTCCAGCACCAACTCGTGGTCCTCCAGGCACCGCTCTGCGGGGGGGACAGGGCTCAGTGGGGCTGCAGGGGGGGGATCCCAGCACCACAGAGTGCCATGGAATCATGGAGCCGCAGCCTGGTTTGGCTTGAAGGGAGCTTAGAGCGGATCCAGTCCCAACCCCTGCCATGGGCAGGGACCCCTTCCACTGGAGCAGCTTGCTCCAAGCCCCTGTGTCCAACCTGGCCTTGAACACTGCCAGGGATGGGGCAGCCACAGCTTCTCTGGGCACCCTGTGCCAGCGCCTCAGCACCCTCACAGGGAAGAGCTTCTGCCTAAGAGCTCATCTCAGTCTCCCCTCTGGCAGGTTCAAGCCATTCCCCTTGGCCTGTCCCTACATCCCTTGTCCCAAGCCCCTCTCCAGCTTTCCTGCAGCCCCTTCAGGCACTGGAGCTGCTCTCAGGTCTCCCCTTCAGGAGCCTTCTCTTCTCCAGGCTGCCCCAGCCCAGCTCTCCCAGCCTGGCTCCAGAGCAGAGCTGCTCCAGCCCTCGCAGCATCCCCTTGCCCTCCTCCGGCCTCATCCATCAGCCCCACATCCTCACCCCGAGGACCCCAGCGCCGCGCTCAGCACCACCCCAGCCGCTCACCCAGGCCCAGGTGCTGGTGCAGCTCAACCAGAGCCCAGCTGTGGTCCTGCAGCGCCCGCGTCCTCCGCACCAGCGTCTCGCAGAGCTGCCGCGCTGTGGTCCCCGCTGCCGCCTCCAGCGAGCGGCAGGCGCCGTCCTCCCCGAACACCTTCACCACCTGCACGGCCACGGCATCAGGACCCTGACCGAGGTCAGGAGCATCCCCATTCCCATCCCATCCCCATCCCCATCCCCCTCCCCATCCCATCCCATCCCCATCCCATCCCCATCCCCATCCCATCCCCATCCCATCCCCATCCCCATCCCATCCCCATCCCATCCCCATCCCATCCCCATCCCATCCCCATCCCCATCCCCATCCCCATCCCCCCATCCCATCCCCTTCCCATCCCCTCCCATCCCATCCCCTTCCCATCCCCATCCCATCCCCATCCCCATCCCCATCCCCATCCCATCCCCATCCCATCCCCATCCCATCCCCATCCCCATCCCATCCCCATCCCCATCCCCATCCCATCCCCATCACATCCCATCCCCATCCCCATCCCCATCCCCATCCCCATCCCCATCCCATCCCATCCCCATCCCCATCCCCATCCCATCCCATCCCATCCCCATCCCATCCCATCCCCATCCCCATCCCCATCCCATCCCTATCCCCTGCCCTCTCTGTACCACACAACTCACGTGCAAGGCCCCTTCGCGGGGGGGGCCCTGCCCCAGGGCCGGGCTGCTGAGGATGGGGGAGTTGGAGGGGCTGCAGAGCTCGGGGAAGGGGTTGGGAATGCTGGGGAGCGACGAGGCCCGCGGCTCCTCTTCCAGAGGCTGCCGGCTGCGGGCAGAGAGGGGCTGAGCGCTGAGCACCCCTCATCTCAACGCGCTGACCCCCCCCCCCCCCCCAGCATCCACAGGGGATCCCCCCCCACCGCCCCACCTACCTGCTGCCATGGATGAAGAGGGGCTGGGAGCGCTTGAGCTCGGGGGGTCCCTCGCCCCCATCCCGCTCTTCCTGCTCCGCGCTGCCCGGCCCGGGGGGCTCCCGGAGGCTGCTCTGCTGAGCCCCCCCATCCATGGCATTATCTGGAGGGGACGGAGGGACCGGTCTAGCACCACCCCGCGCTCTGGCTCCTCGTCCCCCATGGGACAACACCCAGGGCCCCCCCCGCACCCCGGGGTGTGTTTTGCCGGCGCCCAGACGCGCCGTGACTCAGCCTGCGGTGCCCTGAGCCCCGAGGGGCTGCCCAGGGCCGGGGTGTCCCCGTCCTTCCAGCCCCATCCCGAGGCAGGAACCGGGCTGGGGGGGGGGGGGGACGGGAGGGGACAGGAGCGAGAGCGCAGCCCCACCATCACCCCCCGGGCACCACTTGGTGACAGCGGAGCCACCAACCCAGGGTGATGGAGCCCGGACCGGACCAACGGGGCCGAAACGAGACGGGAGCAGCAGCGCGGGGCTGCAGCGGGGGAGCAGGAAGCGGAGAGCGGCGGGGACCGAGCCCAGGCACGGCCCCGGGTCCGGCCAAACCGGTTCTGGGGCCGCTCCCCTCCGCACCTCCCCGCGCTGGCATCCGGGCCGGGCTCCGCCGTGGGAACGGCCCCGAGCTCCGCCGCCGGCCCCGGCTCCCCTCGCCCCCGGTGCCGGTGCCCACGCGGGGTCCGGAGGGGAGGGGCGGGGGGAGCACGGACCCCGGTTGTGATGTCCCCGCCATGGGGAGCCCCACGGCACCGCTCGGCGCGGCCGTCGGCACGTGGCACACGTAATGCACGCACGGAGCCCGCCAGCACGACCCAGCACCGAGCTATGGGGCACGGGGACCACAGCCACCGAAACTAAGGGATGGGGTCCCAGGGCCACTGAACTTAAGGGATGGGGTCCCAGGGCCACCAAACCTAAGGGAGGGGGTCCCAGGGCCACCGAACCTAAGGGATGGGGTCCCAGGGCCACCGAACCTAAGGGATGGGGTCCCAGGGCCACTGAACCTAAGGGATGGGGTCCCAGGGCCACTGAATCAAAGGGATGGGGTCCTAGGGCCATAAAACCTAAGGGATGGGGTCCCAGGGCCACTGAACCTAAGGGATGGGGTCCCAGGGCCACCGAACCTAAGGGATGGGGTCCCAGCGCCACAAAACCTAAGGGATGGGGTCCTAGGGCCACTGAACCTAAGGGAGGGGGTCCCAGGGCCACTGAATCAAAGGGATGGGGTCCCAGGGCCACTGAACCTAAGGGACGGGGTCCCAGGGCCACTGAATCTAAGGGATGGGGTCCAGGGCCACCAAACCTAAGGGATGGGGTCCCAGGGCCACCAGCTGTGGGAACACCAACACCAGGTCCCATCAGCCCCAGGCTGACTCACAGGACCAGGTTAAACATTCACCCATCCCCATCCCCTGCCTGTCCCCGTGCCCGTCTCCTGCTCCCTGGCCTGCTCAGGGTCCAAGTCCGGGACCAGGCAGGACCAATGCCATCATCATCCTCATCCCTGTCCCCACCACGTCCCCATCCCTGCCCTGGCTGTGCTGGAGGGGCCGGGATGGGGTGTCCCTGCCTGGCCAGGCCCCACAGCGAGCACAGGGCCATAGGGGACAGATGGGGTCATGTGGGGTGATGCTGCCTGAGGTGGGATGTGGTGGAAGACCCACACAGGGGACACTGGGGCGGCTGATGGGGACGTGACAGACAGGGGAGCCCACAGGGTGCTGGGTCAATGGCACAGCCCTGCCACCAACCCGCCAGCCCATCACCGTGGCCTCAGGTCACCCCGATGGCAGCCTTTGTCCCGGCGGCGGTGACACAGGGCTCTGAGGAGATGGTGACGATGATGGGGGACCATAGGCTGTCCACAGGGTCTGGCACAAACAGCGGGGGGGGACCAGGGGCTGTGGGTCAAGGGGACCAGGGCCACCAGGGTTATGGACCAGGGGAACCAGGGGCCACTGGGTTTAGGGGACAGGGTCCCAGGGCCACCAAGTCTAAGGGATGGGCTCCCAGGACCAACAGAACTGTGGGGCAGGGGGACTGGAGGACGTTCAGGCTAAGGGATGGGGTCCCAGGGCCACCAGGGCTATAGGGCAAGCTCCCAGAGCCACCAGGATTAGGACACAGGGGCCCAGGGCCACCAGGGCTATAGGGCAGGGGGCTTGAGGCCAGCAGGGCTCTGGGGTGAGGAGCCAGGACCCCCAGCTGTGGTCAGAGGTGCCGGTGGTTGCCGAGGCTGTGGGGCAGCAGCAATGGGGCCGTGGCGGGGCGGGCAGAGGAGGAGGAAGAGCCGGGAGGAAGGTGGGAGGGAAGAAGTTGAGGGGCAGCGGGGGCCGGGGGTCGTGCGGATGGGATGGGGCCGATATCCGGGGCTGTCCCCACAGCCCCACGGCTCCGGGGGGGAAGCGGGGGGGCCCATCCCGGCCCCGTTCCTACCTGCAGGCTCCCGCCGTGTCCCGGCACCCTCCCGCCCCGCCGGACCGGGGATTCCTGTTCTCCACGGCTTTATCTACCTGCGCCAGCTCCCGCCCCTGCCTGACATCATGCACCAGCACCCAGGCGGGCCCCCCCCAGCCCCTCCCGGCCTTGGCATGGGGGCTTGTGCCAGCCCCCATGGGGGGCGAGCCCCCCCCCCCCCCCCGCAAGGCTCCATCCCACCGCCCCATGGTGGTGATGGGGAGTTTCCCACAATGCACTGGGGTGACCCCCTGGAAGTGGCCTAACTGGGTGGGATACACACACACACACAGAGGACCCTGGCTGGTTTTGGGGGGTGTGGGTCTGGCTCACCCCAACCTGTCCCCCTCTGGGGGTCACTGGATGCTCAGGTTGTGGGGTTTGGGTCTGAGAGCCCGTGGGACCCCCCCATGTGTTCCTATGGGAGGTTGGCGTCTCCATGGGGAGCTTGGGGTCCCCATGGGGCCAAAGACCCCTCATGGGTGTCCCCATGGATGGTTCAGGGGGGTCCCTGTGGGGGATGCTGAGGACCCCATCTGGGTCCTATGGGTCTGTGGGTCTGTCCCTGCAGGCTGTGGGGTGACTGAGGCGCTATGGGACTCCCATGGGGATGTTGGGGGGGGTCAGCGGGGGTCCTATGGGTCTGTGGGTGATGCCCATGGCACCACAGAGCTCCTGCGGGGGTCTGGGAGGGGATCCCTGGGGTCTAAGAGCGGCTCACGGGGTCGATGTGGGTCCCATAGGGGTCGATGCGGGTCCCATAGGGGTCGATGTGGGTCCCATAGGGGTCGATGCGGGTCCCATAGGGGTCGATGAGGGCCAGGCGCTGTGCGGTCCTCCCGCCAGCAGGGGGCGCAAGAGCAGCGCGGCCGGAAGCGGTACCCTAAGCTCCAGCACCCGGAAGAGAGGGGCCCGGCGGCGATGGGGGACGGGGCTGGGGCCGGTACCGGGGGCGAGCGGCGGGTCCGGATCGTGGTGGAGTATTGGTGAG
>NW_026641613.1:0-747 GCF_028554395.1 Pezoporus wallicus
TTCACTGCTAACACTCGTACAGGAAAAGCATTTGAATAGAATCAGTCCAGAGCCTGCTCCCTGCTGGCAGCAACACAGCACAGAATGAACAGGGGCATCTGCTCACACGGCAGAAGGACCAGCAGGGAAAGCTAGTGCTGTGTCTCTTCAGCACACAAGAAGCTTTGCAACGGGGTCACCATCATTGCAGTCTCTCCTCGGTTTCATACCTAAAAGTCCATTTGAATCCAAATTCTCAGGTGGTGTCTCTCAGCTGCCCAGCAGCACAGTTAGTACAGCACGAACGTTTGGCCTCTGCTCCCACAGCAGAAGAGCCAGGATTGAAAGCTGGTGCTGGACCTGTTCAGCACACAATCACCTTTACATTGGTGCCTCCATCGTTGCTTTCACTGCTCACATTCATACAGGAAAAGCATTTGAATGGAATCAGTCCAGAGGCTGCTCTCTGCTGCGCAGCAACACAGTCAGCACAGAATGAACAGTGGCATCTGCTCACACGGCAGAAGGAGCAGCAGGGAAAGCTAGTGCTCTGCTTCTTCAGCACACAAGCAGCTTTGCAACGGGGTCACCATCATTGCAGTCTCTCCTCGGTTTCATACCTAAAAGTCCATTTGAATCCAAATTCTCAGGTGGTGTCTCTCAGCTGCCCAGCAGCACAGTGAGTACAGCACGAACGTTTGGCCTCTGCTCCCACAGCAGAAGAGCCAGGATTGAAAGCTGGTGCTGGACCTGTTCAGCACACAATCT
>NW_026641614.1:0-751 GCF_028554395.1 Pezoporus wallicus
TTCTCAGGTGGTCACTCTCAGCTGCCCAGCAGCACAGTGAGCACAGCAGGAACGTTTGGCCTCTGCTCCCACAGCAGAAGAGCCAGGATTGAAAGCTGGTGCTGGACCTGTTCAGCACACAATCACCTTTACATTGGTGCCTCCATCGTTGCTTTCACTGCTCACTTTCATACAGGAAAAGCATTTGAATGGAATCAGTCCAGAGCCTGCTCTCTGCTGGCAGCAACACAGTCAGCACAGAATGAACAGTGGCATCTGCTCCCACGGCAGAAGGACCAGCAGGGAAAGCTAGTGCTGGGCCTCTTCAGCACACAAGCAGCTTTGCAACGGTGTCACCATCATTGCAGTCTCTCCTCGGTTTCATACCTAAAAGTCCATTTGAATCCAAATTCTCAGGTGGTCTCTCTCAGCTGCCCAGCAGCACAGTGAGTACAGCACGAACGTTTGGCCTCTGCTCCCACAGCAGAAGAGCCAGGATTGAAAGCTGGTGCTGGACCTGTTCAGCACACAATCACCTTTACATTGGTTCCTCCATCGTTGCTTTCACTGCTCACATTCATACAGGAAAAGCATTTGAATGGAATCAGTCCAGAGCCTGCTCTCTGCTGCGCAGCAAAACAGTCAGCACAGAATGAACAGTGGCATCTGCTCCCACAGCAGAAGGACCAGCAGGGAAAGCTGGTGCTGGGCCTCTTCAGCACACAGTCAGCTTTGCAACGCTGTCACCATCATTGCAGTCTGTCCTCGGTTT
>NW_026641615.1:0-744 GCF_028554395.1 Pezoporus wallicus
TGGGGACCCCAACATCTGGATGGAGACCGCCCAAACCTGTGTGGGGACCTCAGCATATGGATGGAGATCCCAACATCTGGTGGGGACCCCAACATCTGGATGGAGAAGCCAACATCTGGATGGGGACCCCCCCAAACCTGGATGGAGACCCCAACACCTGCATGGGGACCTCAGCATCTGGATGGAGACCCCAGCATTTGGTGGGGACCCCAACATCTGGATGGAGACCCCCTACACGTGGGTGGGGACCTCAGCATATGGATGGAGATCCCAACATCTGGAGGGGGACCTCAGCATCTGGATGAGGACACCAACATCTGGGTGGAGACCCCAACATCTGCATGGGGACCTCGGGATCTGGATGGAGACCTCAACATCTGGATGGGGAACCCAACATCTGGGTGTAGACCCCAACATCTGGACGTGGATCCCAGCATCTGGACGGGGATCCCAGCATCTGGACGGGGATCCCAACATCTGGATGGGGACCCCAACATCTGGACGGGGACTCCAACATCTGGATGGGGACCCCAACATCTGGACGGGACCTCAACATCTGGATGGGGCCCCTTGCTCCCTAGTGCCTTGAATAAAGCTGGGTGTCGCAGTATTAGGCCTTGGGTGCCACCCATGGGTGCTGGTGTCGTGTCCTGGGTCACTGCCAGCACCCATGGGTGCCAGAACCAGCGGGGGGAGGGGGCAATGGGTGCTGGGTGGGGATGGGGGGTGCTGGTGTTGGGGCCC
>NW_026641616.1:0-745 GCF_028554395.1 Pezoporus wallicus
GCCCTGTGTCCTGTGTTCAGCAGTAGCAGTCATGTTTTTTTTTTTTCCTTTGTGCTAGGTGGTGCAGTGCTGTGTTTTGACTTCCAGCCTGAGAACAGTGTTGGTGAAGTCGATGTTTTCAGTTGTTGTTAAGTGATGTTTACCCTGACCAAGGACTTTGTGAGGCTCATGCTCTGCCAGGGAGTAGGGGAAGCCAGGAGGAAGCAGAGATGGGGCGCCTCACCCGGGCTAGCCAGGGAGGTATTCCATACCAGAGCACGTCATGGCCGGGGTGGGGGGTGACTGGGAGTTACCCGGAAGGACACGGGCTTCCGGGTGGAACTCGTCTTCTTGGCCGGTGGTATCATATTCTCTTCCCTTGTTATTTTCCCTTATCATTGTTGTAGTTGATAGTAGCGGTGGTAATTTGTGTACATTGGTTGCTGGACTGTTCTTGTCTCAACCCGTGGGAGTTGCATTTTTTCGATCCTCCTCCCCGTTCCTCCGGGAGTGGGGGAGAACCCTGGTGGGGGGGGGACACGGACCTCGATTGTTGTCAGCTCGGCACCACTCACTGGGAGTGAGTGAACAAGTTACCTGACTGGGTTTAAACCAGCATAGGCCAAGCCCCAGCACGTTGCTGTGATTTGTCCATCTCTGGTATGGCCAGAATGACCACACACCTCATTTAAGTGTTTTACTAATTCTTCTGGATTTTGCAGTTGTTCGGTAGTGAAATTCCAAAGTACTGGAGGGGCCTACTGAC
>NW_026641617.1:0-745 GCF_028554395.1 Pezoporus wallicus
CCATGTTCCTCACCCCAACTACAACAGATTTAAGGGTATTTTTGCAGTGATGTAGCCGTTCACAGATTGATATTCCATTAAATAATTCATCTGCCAAGGAATTGAATGACGGAGATGAGAATATCCAAGCTAAAGCTTTAAAATTTTGGTTTATGTATGATATATTTTACACCCTTAAATACATATTTGGGTCGGTCATAGGCAGCTCACTGCAATGACAGCAAAGCTCTGCTGGAGCCAAGTCCACTGCTTTCCCTTAACATTATGCAGGGTGGGGGTTCTTCAAAAGTAGATAAACTTAGAACGTAAAACAAATTTCAAGTACATGGCTTTGTGTTGTGATGAAAATGATGCAGCACAAGTAATGAATCTGCGGAAGAGCACTGATCCACTCTGAAAAATACAAAGAGAGAGAAAAAAATCTTTAAAATTCCCAGAAATCAGAGAAGAAGATACAAAATGTTTTCTGCTTTCCACATTTTGAGATGTACTTCTTCGATTTTATTGTATTACATTTGGATAGACATGATCTTTTTCAGTGTTTCATTAGTGATGTGTATATCAATCATGGTAGAATTATTCTCTTTTAATTTCAGGTTGTGTAATGAGCTCCTTCACTTCTTTGACTTCAGATCTTGAGCTACACACAGAAATACAGCATTAGAAATACACCATTTTCTATTGCATTTACTTTATGGATTAAACTCCAACTAAACTTCCACATTATTTCTCTTCTAGGGGTGTA
>NW_026641618.1:0-759 GCF_028554395.1 Pezoporus wallicus
ATCTTATCTTATCTTATCTTATCTTATCTTATCTTATCTTATCTTATCTTATCTTATCTTATCTTATCTTATCTTATCTTATCTTATCTTATCTTATCTTATCTTATCTTATCTTATCTTATCTTATCTTATCTTATCTTATCTTATCTTATCTTATCTTATCTTATCTTATCTTATCTTATCTTATCTTATCTTATCTTATCTTATCTTATCTTATCTTATCTTATCTTATCTTATCTTATCTTATCTTATCTTATCTTATCTTATCTTATCTTATCTTATCTTATCTTATCTTATCTTATCTTATCTTATCTTATCTTATCTTATCTTATCTTATCTTATCTTATCTTATCTTATCTTATCTTATCTTATCTTATCTTATCTTATCTTATCTTATCTTATCTTATCTTATCTTATCTTATCTTATCTTATCTTATCTTATCTTATCTTATCTTATCTTATCTTATCTTATCTTATCTTATCTTATCTTATCTTATCTTATCTTATCTTATCTTATCTTATCTTATCTTATCTTATCTTATCTTATCTTATCTTATCTTATCTTATCTTATCTTATCTGTCACCAACTTTGTTCCTGCAGTTTTCCACTCCTCTCTTCACCATCCATAAACCATTACAACTTCAATGCAGACAGTGGATTTGCTGTCATTGCCATAGTCTACAGTCCACAGGAATTCCACATTTTCATTTCTGCGTGACTGCACGATATAATCTCTAGAAAAAAGATCCAAAAGCTAA
>NW_026641619.1:0-768 GCF_028554395.1 Pezoporus wallicus
TTCTTTTGTGACCCTTTTTTGTCAATTTCTAACCATTTTTTAGAAGTTTTTTCCTTTTCTAACCCTTTTTTGCCCATCTCTAAGTCGTTTGAAGCCTTTTTTTCATTTCCTTTTCTGAATCATTTTTGTCCATTTCTCAATGCTTTCAAGCCGTGTTTGGCTATTTCTAAGCAATTTTTGCCTTTTCAATCCCCTTTGTGCCCACTTGAAACTCATTTAAAGCCATTTTTGGCCATTTCTATCGTATCTTTGGCAAGTTTCAAAAGGTTCTAAGCCTTTTTTTTTCTTTTTCTTACTGGGTTTTGCCACATTTTTTCCTGTTTTCAGTCATTTTTGGCCATTTCTAACCCATTTTTGTGCATTTCTTACCCGTTTTAAGCCATTTTCCCCTTTTCTAACCCTTTTTTGTCAAATTCCAGCCCTTTGGAAGACATTTTTTTCCTTTTCTAACCCATTTTTGTCCTTTTCTAAGTCGTTTGAATGCTTGCTTTATTTAACTTTTCTAACCCATTTTCTCAATTTCTATCTTTTTTAAGCAGTTTTTTTTTCCTTTTCTAACCCATTTTTCTCAATTTCTAACCCTTTTAAAGCCATTCATTCCTTTTCTAAGCCGTTTTTGTCAAATTCCAACCCTTTGTAATGCTTTTTTTTCTTTTGTGACCCTTTTTTGTGAATTTCTAACAATTTCTAACGCATTTTAAGCCATTTTCCCCTTTTCCATTTTTTTCCTTTTCTAACTATTTTTTAGGAGTTTTATTCCCTTTTCCA
>NW_026641620.1:0-758 GCF_028554395.1 Pezoporus wallicus
AAGCAGCTTTGCAATGGGGTCACCATCATTGCAGTCTCTCCTCGGTTTCATACCTAAAAGTCCATTTGAATCCAAATTCTCAGGTGGTGTCTCTCAGCTGCCCAGCAGCACAGTTAGTACAGCACGAACGTTTGGCCTCTGCTCCCACAGCAGAAGAGCCAGGATTGAAAGCTGGTGCTGGACCTGTTCAGCACACAATCCCTTTTACATTGGTGCATTCATCGTTGCTTTCACTGCTCACTTTCATACAGGAAAAGCATTTGAATGGAATCAGTCCAGAGGCTGCTCTCTGCTGCGCAGCAACACAGTCAGCACAGAATGAACAGTGGCATCTGCTCACACGGCAGAAGGAGCAGCAGGGAAAGCTAGTGCTCTGCTTCTTCAGCACACAAGCAGCTTTGCAACGGGGTCACCATCATTGCAGTCTCTCCTCGGTTTCATACCTAAAAGTCCATTTGAATCCAAATTCTCAGGTGGTGTCTCTCAGCTGCCCAGCAGCACAGTGAGTACAGCACGAACGTTTGGCCTCTGCTCCCACAGCAGAAGAGCCAGGATTGAAAGCTGGTGCTGGACCTGTTCAGCACACAATCCCCTTTACATTGGTGCCTCCATCGTTGCTTTCACTGCTCACTTTCATACAGGAAAAGCATTTGAATGGAATCAGTCCAGAGCTGCTCTCTGCTGCGCAGCAACACAGTCAGCACAGAATGAACAGTGGCATCTGTTCACACGGCAGAAGGAGCAGCAGGAAAGCTAGT
>NW_026641621.1:0-756 GCF_028554395.1 Pezoporus wallicus
CACCCCAAGCTCCATCCCATGGTCCTGGGTGCACCCCAAGCTCCATCCCATGGTCCTGAACCCACCCCAAGCTCCATCCCATGGTCCTGGGTGCACCCCAAGCTCCATCCCGTGGGGCTGGGGGGCAGCAGGTCCATGGAGGGCTCTCCGGGCAGGTCTGCGAGCTCGACATCATCTTCAACTTCGAGAAGGCATACTTCATCCTGGACGAGTTCGTGATGGGCGGCGAGATCCAGGACACCTCCAAGAAGAGCGTCCTCAAGGCCATCGAGCAGGCGGATCTGCTGCAGGAGGTCAGGGACCCCCTTCCACCCCTAGGGGGCACCCCACAGCACCCCTAGGGGGCACCCTTATGGAGCACCCCATAGCACCCCTAGGGAGCACCCCAGAGCACCCTTTGGGAGCACCCCACAGCACCCCTATGGAGCACCCCACAGCACCCCTAGGGAGCACCCCAGAGCCCCCCAGAGCACCCCTAGGGAGCACCCCAGAACACCCCACAGCACGCCTAGGGAGCACCCCAGAGCACCGCAGAGCACCCCTAGGGAGCACCCCAGACCAACCCTAGGGAGCACCCCTATGGAACACCCCATAGCACCCCTATGGAGCACCCCATAGCACCCCTATGGAACACCCCTATGGAGCACCCCTGTGGAGCACCCCATAGCACCCCTATGGAGCACCCCTGTGGAACACCCCATAGCACCCCTATGGAGCACCCCTATGGAACACCCCGTAGCCCCCCTATGGAAAACC
>NW_026641622.1:0-7403 GCF_028554395.1 Pezoporus wallicus
TGTCTCTTCAGCACACAAGGAGCTTTGCAACGGGGTCACCATCATTGCAGTCTCTCCTCGGTTTCATACCTAAAAGTCCATTTGAATCCAAATTCTCAGGTGGTCTCTCTCAGCTGCCCAGCAGCACAGTGAGTACAGCACGAACGTTTGGCATCTGCTCCCACAGCAGAAGAGCAAGGATTGAAAGCTGGTGCTGGACCTGTTCAGCACACAATCACCTTTACATTGGTGCCTCCATCGTTGCTTTCACTGCTCACTTTCATACAGGAAAAGCATTTGAATGGAATCAGTCCAGAGCCTGCTCTCTGCTGCGCAGCAACACAGTCAGCACAGAATGAACAGTGGATTCTGCTCGCACAGCAGAAGGACCAGCAGGGAAAGCTAGTGCTGGGCTTCTTCAGCACACAAGCAGCTTTGCAACGGGGTCACCATCATTGCAGTCTCTCCTCGGTTTCATACCTAAAAGTCCATTTGAATCCAAATTCTCAGGTGGTCTCTCTCAGCTGCCCAGCAGCACAGTGAGTACAGCACGAACGTTTGGCATCTGCTCCCACAGCAGAAGAGCAAGGATTGAAAGCTGGTGCTGGACCTGTTCAGCACACAATCCCCTTTACATTGGTGCCTCCATCGTTGCTTTCACTGCTAACACTCATACAGGAAAAGCATTTGAATGGAATCAGTCCAGAGCCTGCTCCCTGCTGGCAGCAACACAGCACAGAATGAACAGTGGCATCTGCTCACACGGCAGAAGGACCAGCAGGGAAAGCTAGTGCTGTGTCTCTTCAGCACACAAGGAGCTTTGCAACGGGGTCACCATCATTGCAGTCTCTCCTCGGTTTCATACCTAAAAGTCCATTTGAATCCAAATTCTCAGGTGGTCTCTCTCAGCTGCCCAGCAGCACAGTGAGTACAGCACGAACGTTTGGCATCTGCTCCCACAGCAGAAGAGCAAGGATTGAAAGCTGGTGCTGGACCTGTTCAGCACACAATCACCTTTACATTTGTGCCTCCATCGTTGCTTTCACTGCTAACACTCATACAGGAAAAGCATTTGAATGGAATCAGTCCAGAGCCTGCTCTCTGCTGCGCAGCAACACAGTCAGCACAGAATGAACAGTGGCATCTGCTCACACGGCAGAAGGACCAGCAGGGAAAGCTAGTGCTGTGTCTCTTCAGCACACAAGCAGCTTTGCAACGGGGTCACCATCATTGCAGTCTCTCCTCGGTTTCATACCTAAAAGTCCATTTGAATCCAAATTCTCAGGTGGTCTCTCTCAGCTGCCCAGCAGCACAGTGAGTACAGCACGAACGTTTGGCATCTGCTCCCACAGCAGAAGAGCAAGGATTGAAAGCTGGTGCTGGACCTGTTCAGCACACAATCACCTTTACATTGGTGCCTCCATCGTTGCTTTCACTGCTCACTTTCATACAGGAAAAGCATTTGAATGGAATCAGTCCAGAGCCTGCTCTCTGCTGCGCAGCAACACAGTCAGCACAGAATGAACAGTGGATTCTGCTCGCACAGCAGAAGGACCAGCAGGGAAAGCTAGTGCTGGGCTTCTTCAGCACACAAGCAGCTTTGCAACGGGGTCACCATCATTGCAGTCTCTCCTCGGTTTCATACCTAAAAGTCCATTTGAATCCAAATTCTCAGGTGGTCTCTCTCAGCTGCCCAGCAGCACAGTGAGTACAGCACGAACGTTTGGCATCTGCTCCCACAGCAGAAGAGCAAGGATTGAAAGCTGGTGCTGGACCTGTTCAGCACACAATCACCTTTACATTGGTGCCTCCATCGTTGCTTTCACTGCTAACACTCATACAGGAAAAGCATTTGAATAGAATCAGTCCAGAGCCTGCTCCCTGCTGGCAGCAACACAGCACAGAATGAACAGTGGCATCTGCTCACACGGCAGAAGGACCAGCAGGGAAAGCTAGTGCTGTGTCTCTTCAGCACACAAGGAGCTTTGCAACGGGGTCACCATCATTGCAGTCTCTCCTCGGTTTCATACCTAAAAGTCCATTTGAATCCAAATTCTCAGGTGGTCTCTCTCAGCTGCCCAGCAGCACAGTGAGTACAGCACGAACGTTTGGCATCTGCTCCCACAGCAGAAGAGCAAGGATTGAAAGCTGGTGCTGGACCTGTTCAGCACACAATCACCTTTACATTGGTGCCTCCATCGTTGCTTTCACTGCTCACTTTCATACAGGAAAAGCATTTGAATGGAATCAGTCCAGAGCCTGCTCTCTGCTGCGCAGCAACACAGTCAGCACAGAATGAACAGTGGATTCTGCTCGCACAGCAGAAGGACCAGCAGGGAAAGCTAGTGCTGGGCTTCTTCAGCACACAAGCAGCTTTGCAACGGGGTCACCATCATTGCAGTCTCTCCTCGGTTTCATACCTAAAAGTCCATTTGAATCCAAATTCTCAGGTGGTCTCTCTCAGCTGCCCAGCAGCACAGTGAGTACAGCACGAACGTTTGGCATCTGCTCCCACAGCAGAAGAGCAAGGATTGAAAGCTGGTGCTGGACCTGTTCAGCACACAATCACCTTTACATTGGTGCCTCCATCGTTGCTTTCACTGCTCACTTTCATACAGGAAAAGCATTTGAATGGAATCAGTCCAGAGCCTGCTCTCTGCTGCGCAGCAACACAGTGAGCACAGAATGAACAGTGGCATCTGCTCACACGGCAGAAGGACCAGCAGGGAAAGCTAGTGCTGTGTCTCTTCAGCACACAAGCAGCTTTGCAACGGGGTCACCATCATTGCAGTCTCTCCTCGGTTTCATACCTAAAAGTCCATTTGAATCCAAATTCTCAGGTGGTCTCTCTCAGCTGCCCAGCAGCACAGTGAGTACAGCACGAACGTTTGGCATCTGCTCCCACAGCAGAAGAGCAAGGATTGAAAGCTGGTGCTGGACCTGTTCAGCACACAATCACCTTTACATTGGTGCCTCCATCGTTGCTTTCACTGCTAACACTCATACAGGAAAAGCATTTGAATGGAATCAGTCCAGAGCCTGCTCCCTGCTGGCAGCAACACAGCACAGAATGAACAGTGGCATCTGCTCACACGGCAGAAGGACCAGCAGGGAAAGCTAGTGCTGTGTCTCTTCAGCACACAATCAGCTTTGCAACGGGGTCACCATCATTGCAGTCTCTCCTCGGTTTCATACCTAAAAGTCCATTTGAATCCAAATTCTCAGGTGGTCTCTCTCAGCTGCCCAGCAGCACAGTGAGTACAGCACGAACGTTTGGCATCTGCTCCCACAGCAGAAGAGCAAGGATTGAAAGCTGGTGCTGGACCTGTTCAGCACACAATCCCCTTTACATTGGTGCCTCCATCGTTGCTTTCACTGCTCACTTTCATACAGGAAAAGCATTTGAATGGAATCAGTCCAGAGCCTGCTCTCTGCTGCGCAGCAACACAGTCAGCACAGAATGAACAGTGGCATCTGCTCACACGGCAGAAGGACCAGCAGGGAAAGCTAGTGCTGGGTTCCTTCAGCACACAAGCAGCTTTGCAACGGGGTCACCATCATTGCAGTCTCTCCTCGGTTTCATACCTAAAAGTCCATTTGAATCCAAATTCTCAGGTGGTCTCTCTCAGCTGCCCAGCAGCACAGTGAGTACAGCACGAACGTTTGGCATCTGCTCCCACAGCAGAAGAGCAAGGATTGAAAGCTGGTGCTGGACCTGTTCAGCACACAATCACCTTTACATTGGTGCCTCCATCGTTGCTTTCACTGCTCACTTTCATACAGGAAAAGCATTTGAATGGAATCAGTCCAGAGCCTGCTCTCTGCTGGCAGCAACACAGTCAGCACAGAATGAACAGTGACATCTGCTCACACGGCAGAAGGACCAGCAGGGAAAGCTAGTGCTGTGCTTCTTCAGCACACAAGCAGCTTTGCAACGGGGTCACCATCATTGCAGTCTCTCCTCGGTTTCATACCTAAAAGTCCATTTGAATCCAAATTCTCAGGTGGTCTCTCTCAGCTGCCCAGCAGCACAGTGAGTACAGCACGAACGTTTGGCATCTGCTCCCACAGCAGAAGAGCAAGGATTGAAAGCTGGTGCTGGACCTGTTCAGCACACAATCCCCTTTACATTGGTGCCTCCATCGTTGCTTTCACTGCTCACTTTCATACAGGAAAAGCATTTGAATGGAATCAGTCCAGAGCCTGCTCTCTGCTGCGAAGCAACACAGCACAGAATGAACAGTGGCATCTGCTCACACGGCAGAAGGACGAGCAGGGAAAGCTAGTGCTGGTCTTCTTCAGCACACAAGCAGCTTTGCAACGGGGTCACCATCATTGCAGTCTCTCCTCGGTTTCATACCTAAAAGTCCATTTGAATCCAAATTCTCAGGTGGTCTCTCTCAGCTGCCCAGCAGCACAGTGAGTACAGCACGAACGTTTGGCATCTGCTCCCACAGCAGAAGAGCAAGGATTGAAAGCTGGTGCTGGACCTGTTCAGCACACAATCACCTTTACATTGGTGCCTCCATCGTTGCTTTCACTGCTAACACTCATACAGGAAAAGCATTTGAATGGAATCAGTCCAGAGCCTGCTCTCTGCTGTGCAGGAACACAGTCAGCACAGAATGAACAGTGGCATCTGCTCACACGGCAGAAGGACCAGCAGGGAAAGCTAGTGCTGTGTCTCTTCAGCACACAAGCAGCTTTGCAACGGGGTCACCATCATTGCAGTCTCTCCTCGGTTTCATACCTAAAAGTCCATTTGAATCCAAATTCTCAGGTGGTCTCTCTCAGCTGCCCAGCAGCACAGTGAGTACAGCACGAACGTTTGGCATCTGCTCCCACAGCAGAAGAGCAAGGATTGAAAGCTGGTGCTGGACCTGTTCAGCACACAATCCCCTTTACATTGGTGCCTCCATCGTTGCTTTCACTGCTCACTTTCATACAGGAAAAGCATTTGAATGGAATCAGTCCAGAGCCTGCTCTCTGCTGCGCAGCAACACAGTCAGCACAGAATGAACAGTGGCATCTGCTCACTCGGCAGAAGGAGCAGCAGGGAAAGCTAGTGCTCTGCTTCTTCAGCACACAAGCAGCTTTGCAACGGGGTCACCATCATTGCAGTCTCTCCTCGGTTTCCTACCTAAAAGTCCATTTGAATCCAAATTCTCAGGTGGTGTCTCTCAGCTGCCCAGCAGCACAGTGAGTACAGCACGAACGTTTAGCATCTGCTCCCACATCAGAAGAGCCAGGATTGAAAGCTGTGCTGGACCTGTTCAGCACACAATCCCCTTTACATTTGTGCCTCCATCGTTGCTTTCACTGCTCACTTTCATACAGGAAAAGCATTTGAATGGAATCAGTCCAGAGCCTGCTCTCTGCTGTGCAGGAACACAGTCAGCACAGAATGAACAGTGGCATCTGCTCACACGGCAGAAGGAGCAGCAGGGAAAGCTAGTGCTCTGCTTCTTCAGCACACAAGCAGCTTTGCAACGGGGTCACCATCATTGCAGTCTCTCCTCGGTTTCATACCTAAAAGTCCATTTGAATCCAAATTCTCAGGTGGTGTCTCTCAGCTGCCCAGCAGCACAGTGAGTACAGCACGAACGTTTGGCCTCTGCTCCCACAGCAGAAGAGCCAGGATTGAAAGCTGGTGCTGGACCTGTTCAGCACACAATCCCCTTTACATTGGTGCCTCCATCGTTGCTTTCACTGCTCACTTTCATACAGGAAAAGCATTTGAATGGAATCAGTCCAGAGGCTGCTCTCTGCTGGCAGCAACACAGCACAGAATGAACAGTGGCATCTGCTCACACGGCAGAAGGAGCAGCAGGGAAAGCTAGTGCTCTGCTTCTTCAGCACACAAGCAGCTTTGCAATGGGGTCACCATCATTGCAGTCTCTCCTCGGTTTCATACCTAAAAGTCCATTTGAATCCAAATTCTCAAGCGGTCTCAGCTGCCCAGCAGCACAGTGAGTACAGCACGAACGTTTGGCCTCTGCTCCCACAGCAGAAGAGCCAGGATTGAAAGCTGGTGCTGGACCTGTTCAGCACACAATCCTTTACATTGGTGCCTCCATCGTTGCTTTCACTGCTCACTTTCATACAGGAAAAGCATTTGAATGGAATCAGTCCAGAGCCTGCTCTCTGCTGCGCAGGAACACAGTCAGCACAGAATGAACAGTGGCATCTGCTCACACGGCAGAAGGAGCAGCAGGGAAAGCTAGTGCTCTGCTTCTTCAGCACACAAGCAGCTTTGCAACGGGGTCACCATCATTGCAGTCTCTCCTCGGTTTCATACCTAAAAGTCCATTTGAATCCAAATTCTCAGGTGGTCTCGCTCAGCTGCCCAGCAGCACAGTGAGTACAGCACGAACGTTTGGCCTCTGCTCCCACAGCAGAAGAGCCAGGATTGAAAGCTGGTGCTGGACCTGTTCAGCACACAATTACCTTTACATTGGTGCCTCCATCGTTGCTTTCACTGCTCACATTCATACAGGAAAAGCATTTGAATGGATCAGTCCAGAGCCCTCTCTCTGCTGCGCAGCAACACAGTCAGCACAGAATGAACAGTGGCATCTGCTCACACGGCAGAAGGACCAGCAGGGAAAGCTAGTGCTGTGTCTCTTCAGCACACAAGCAGCTTTGCAACGGGGTCACCATCATTGCAGTCTCTCCTCGGTTTCATACCTAAAAGTCCATTTGAATCCAAATTCTCAGGTGGTCTCTCTCAGCTGCCCAGCAGCACAGTGAGTACAGCAGGAACGTTTGGCCTCTGCTCCCACAGCAGAAGAGCCAGGATTGAAAGCTGGTGCTGGACCTGTTCAGCACACAATCACCTTTACATTGGTTCCTCCATCGTTGCTTTCACTGCTAACACTCATACAGGAAAAGCATTAGAATAGAATCAGTCCAGAGCCTGCTCCCTGCTGCGCAGCAACACAGTCAGTACAGAATGAACAGTGGCATCTGCTCACACGTCAGAAGGACCAGCAGGGAAAGCTAGTGCTCTGAGTCTTCAGCACACAAGCAGCTTTGCAACGGGGTCACCATCATTGAAGTCTCTCCTCGGTTTCATACCTAAAAGTCCATTTGAATCCAAATTCTCAGGTGGTGTCTCTCAGCTGCCCAGCAGCACAGTGAGTACAGCACTAACGTTTGGCCTCTGCTCCCACAGCAGAAGAGCCAGGATTGAAAGCTGGTGCTGGACCTGTTCAGCACACAATCCTTTACATTGGTGCATCCATCGTTGCTTTCACTGCTAACACTCATACAGGAAAAGCATTTGAATAGAATCAGTCCAGAGCCTGATCCCTGCTGGCAGCAACACAGCACAGAATGAACAGTGGCATCTGCTCACACGGCAGAAGGACCAGCAGGGAAAGCTAGTGCTGTGTCTCTTCAGCACACAAGAAGCTTTGCAACGG
>NW_026641623.1:0-7615 GCF_028554395.1 Pezoporus wallicus
ATATGGGGGTCTATGGGGGGGATATGGGGGTCTATGGGGTGGATATGGGGGTCTATGGGGTGGATATGGGGGTCTATGGGGTGGATATGGGGGTCTATGGGGGGGTATTGGGGTCTATGGGGGGGATATGGGGGTCTATGGGGTGGATATGGGGGTCTATGGGGGGGTATTGGGGTCTATGGGGTGGATATGGGGGTCTATGGGGTGGATATGGGGGTCTATGGGGGGGCTATGGGGGTCTATGGGGGGGTATGGGGGGGATATGGGGGTCTATGGGGGGTATGGGGGTCTATGGGGTGGATATTGGGGTCTATGGGGTGGATATGGGGGTCTATGGGGGGGATATGGGGGTCTATGGGGGGGTATTGGAGTCTCTGGGGTGGATATTGGGGGTCTATGGGGTGAACATTGGGATCTATGGGGTGGATATAGGGCTCCAGGGAGAGGATATAGGGGTCTATGTGGGTCCACGGGGTGGATCTTGTGGTCTATAGGGTTGATACTGGGGGTCTATGGGGCGGACCTTGGGATCTATGGGGCGGATATGGGGACCTTTGGGGCGGATATCGGGGCCCCCATAGGGACACAGGTGTCTATGGGGGGTCCATGGGGGTCTATGGGGCTGAAGGCGGGGCTCAGGCCCGCCCCATAGCGCCCCATTGCCTCCGCCCCCCAGCGCCAGCAACCACGGCATCAGCCTGGACGAGATCCCCGCCGAGCGCAGGAGGAAGCTGGAGAAGGCGCGGCCGGGGCAGGTGCCCAAATAAGGCAGGTGAGGCCACGCCCCCTCCCCTCCCATTGGCTCCCACCCCTCCCAACAGGCTCCGCCCCCTCCAATAGGTTCCGCCCCCTCCAGCTGCCCATAGAGGTCAATGGCTCCTTGGAGGACTTACGGAGTCCTCCAGGACCATAGAGAGCTGCTCCAAGGTGGCCGCTCTATCCCAACACAGAGCCCTTCTCTATGGTCCTCCAAGGCCGCTCTATCCCACCATGGAGCCCTCTCTATGGTTATAGGCCATAGAGTCCTCCAAGACCATAGAGAGCTGCTCCAAGATGGCCGCTCTATCCCCAAATAGGGCCCTGCTCTATGGTCCTCCAAGGCCGCTCTATCCCACCATGGAGCCCTCTCTATGGTTATAGGCCATAGAGTCCTCCAAGACCATAGAGAGCTGCTCCAAGGTGGCCGCTCTATCCCAACACAGAGCCCTTCTCTATGGTCCTCCAAGGCCGCTCTATCCCACCATGGAGCCCTCTCTATGGTTATAGGCCATAGAGTCCTCCAAGACCATAGAGAGCTGCTCCAAGATGGCCGCTCTATCCCCAAATAGGGCCCTGCTCTATGGTCCTCCAAGGCCGCTCTATCCCACCATGGAGCCCTCTCTATGGTTATAGGCCATAGAGTCCTCCAAGACCATAGAGAGCTGCTCCAAGATGGCCGCTCTATCCCCAAATAGGGCCCTGCTCTATGGTCCTCCAAGGCCGCTCTATCCCACCATGGAGCCCTCTCTATGGTTATAGGCCATAGAGTCCTCCAAGACCATAGAGAGCTGCTCCAAGATGGCCGCTCTATCCCCAAATAGGGCCCTGCTCTATGGTCCTCCAAGGCCGCTCTATCCCACCATGGAGCCCTCTCTATGGTTATAGGCCATAGAGTCCTCCAAGACCATAGAGAGCTGCTCCAAGATGGCCGCTCTATCCCCAAATAGGGCCCTGCTCTATGGTCCTCCAAGGCCGCTCTATCCCACCATGGAGCCCTCTCTGTGGTTATAGGGCATAGAGTCCTCCAAGACCATAGAGAGCCGCTCCAAGATGGCCGCTCTATCCCAACACATAGCCCTTCTCTATGGTCCTCCAAGGCCCCTCTATCCAACCATGGAGCCCTCTCTATGGTTATAGGCCATAGAGTCCTCCAGGACCATAGAGAGCAGCTCCAAGGTGGCCGCTCTATCCCAACACAGAGCCCTTCTCTATGGTCCTCCAAGGCCGCTCTATCCCACCATGGAGCCCTCTCTATGGTTATAGGGCATAGAGTCCTCCAAGACCATAGAGAGCCGCTCCAAGATGGCCACTCTATCCCCAAATAGAGCCCTTCTCTATGGTTATAGAGCATAGAGTCCTCCAAGACCATAGAGAGCAGCTCCAAGATGGCCGCTCTATCCCCAAATAGGGCCCTTCTCTATGGTCCTCCAAGGCCCCTCTATCCCACCATGGAGCCCTCTCTATGGTTATAGGGCATAGAGTCCTCCAAGACCATAGAGAGCTGCGCCAAGATGGCCGCTCTATCCCCAAATAGGGCCCTTCTCTATGGTCCTCCAAGGCCGCTCTATCCCACCACGGCGCCCTCTCTATGGTTATAGGCCATAGAGTCCTCCAGGACCATAGAGAGCTGCTCCAAGGTGGCCGCTCTATCCCAACACAGAGCCCTTCTCTATGGTCCTCCAAGGCCGCTCTATCCCACCATGGAGCCCTCTCTATGGTTATAGGGCATAGAGTCCTCCAAGACCATAGAGAGCCGCTCCAAGATGGCCACTCTATCCCCAAATAGAGCCCTTCTCTATGGTTATAGAGCATAGAGTCCTCCAAGACCATAGAGAGCAGCTCCAAGATGGCCGCTCTATCCCCAAATAGGGCCCTTCTCTATGGTCCTCCAAGGCCCCTCTATCCCACCATGGAGCCCTCTCTATGGTTATAGGGCATAGAGTCCTCCAAGACCATAGAGAGCTGCGCCAAGATGGCCGCTCTATCCCCAAATAGGGCCCTTCTCTATGGTCCTCCAAGGCCGCTCTATCCCACCACGGCGCCCTCTCTATGGTTATAGGCCATAGAGTCCTCCAAGACCATAGAGAGCTGCTCCAAGGTGGCCGCTCTATCCCAACAGAGCCCTTCTCTATGGTCCTCCAAGGCCGCTCTATCCCACCATGGAGCCCTCTCTATGGTCATAGAGCATAGAGTCCTCCAAGACCATAGAGATCAGGGCCTAGAGCACCCCCCCATAGACAACCGCCTAGAGCGCCCCCTAGCGGCGCCCCCCAACCCCTTGCAGGGACAGCGACGGCTCCGCTCTGATTGGTCGACGTCCCCCCACCCCTCCAGTGACGTCACAGGAAGGCGACGCGCAGAGAGCCCGCTGGCGGCGGCCATGTTGGATCGACGCTCGATGGCGGCGGCCATCTTGGGCGGCCGCTCTTAAAGGGGCAACGGCTCCGTCGCCCTCTGTGGTTCCCCCCCCCCCCCCATTTAAAGGGGCCCCGTCCCCATTTAAAGGGGTTCTTCCCCCCCCCATTTAAAGCATAGACACCAAGAATTCACCCAAATCTCTTTGTTGCCTTTTTTTGGCCCCAAAACCACGGGTTTCGACCCCAAAACGGGGGCTCCGGGTGGCGGCGCCGTCGTGGGGATGACGTCATCGGGGATGGGGGGGTGACGTCATCACGGGGGGGGGGGTGACGTCATCTCACACCGTCCATTTGAGGCAGCTGGGGGGGGAGGGTTCACGTCAGCACAGGCCAGGATCCCATAGAGTGTTATCCCGTGTTATTCCCGTGTTATCCCCATGTTATCCCATGTATTCCCCCCATGTTCTCCCCATGTTATCCCATGAAGTCCCCCCATGTTCTCCCCATGTTATCCCATGTATTACCCCCATGTTCCCCCCATGTTACCCCCCGTTCTATACGTGTTACCCCCATGTTCCCCCATGTATTCCCCCCACGTTCCCCCCATGTTATCCCATGCATTCTCCCTGTTCTCCCCATATTACCCCCACGTTACTCCCATGTTCTCCCCATGTTGTCCCCATGTTCCCCCCATGTTATCCCATGAATTCTCCCCATGTTACCCCCACGTTATCCCATGCTCTCCCCATGTTATCCCATGAATTCCCCCCATGTTCTCCCCATGTTCCCCCATGTATTCTCCCCATGTTACCCCGTTATCCCACGTTCCCCCATGTTATCCCATGAATTCCCCCCCTGTTCTCCCATGCATTCCCCCCATGTTCTCCCCACGTTATCCCCATGTTCTCCCATGTTATCCCATGAATTCCCCCCATGTTCTCCCCATGTTATCCCATGCATTCTCCCCATGTTATACCCATGTTACTCCCATGTTCTCCCCATGTTATCCCATGCATTCTCCCCATGTTATACCCACGTTACCCCCATGTTCTCCCCATGTTATCCCATGAATTCCCCCCGTTACCCCCACGTTCTCCCCATGTTACCCCCATGTTCTCCCCATGTTATCCCATGAATTCCCCCCATGTTACCCCCACGTTACCCCCATGTTCTCCCCATGTTACCCCCATGTTCTCCCATGTATTCCCCCCATGTTCTCCCCACGTTCTCCCCATGTTCTCCCCATGTTATCCCATGCATTCTCCCCACGTTCTCCCCATGTTGTCCCCATGTTCTCCCATGTTATCCCATGCATTCCCCCCATGTTCTCCCCATTTTATCCCCACGTTTCCCCCATGTTCTCCCCACGTTATGCCCATGCATTCCCCCCGTGTTCTCCCCACGTTATCCCATGCATTCCCCCACGTTCTCCCCATGTTGTCCCCATGTTCTCCCATGTTATCCCATGCATTCCCCCCATGTTCTCCCCATTTTATCCCCACGTTTCCCCCATGTTCTCCCCATGTTATCCCATGCATTCCCCCCATGTTCTCTCCATGTTATCCCATGCATTCCCCCCATGTTCTCCCCATTTTATCCCCACGTTCTCCCCATGTTATCCCATGCATTCTCCCCATGTTCTCCCCATGTTCTCCCCATGTTCTCCCCACGTTATCCCACATTCTCCCATGCATTCCCCCCGTGTTCTCCCCACGTTATCCCCATGTTCTCCCCACGTTATCCCATGCATTCTCCCCATGTTCTCCCCATGTTCCCCCCACGTTATCCCACATTCTCCCATGCATTCCCCCCGTGTTCTCCCCACGTTATCCCACGTTCTCCCATGCGTCCCCCCCCCGTTACCGCGTGTCCTGGTGGGTGCCGAGGCAGCGTGCGCAGCAGAAGCGGGCCCCACAGCTCACGCAGGTGTAGGCCGAGGGGAAGCCGCAGACGCTGCAGAAGTGGCGCTGGGGCCGGCGCGAGGGCCCCGCACACGCAGACACGTACGTGGGGCCCTCGGCAGCGCTCAGGTTCTGCGCAGGAAAGAGGCGGAAACGGGGAAAGAGGGGGGGAAAAGGAGCGAAAAATGGGGAAAAAGGAGCAAAAATGGGGAAAAAGGAGCAAAAAATGGGGAAAAAGGAGCAAAAAATGGGGAAAAAGGAGGGGAAAATGGGGAAAAAGGAGGGGAAATGGGGAAAAAGAAGCAAAAAATGGGGGAAAAGAAGCAAAAAATGGGGAAAAAGGAGGGGAAAATGGGGAAAAATGAGAGAAAAATGGGGAAAAAGGAGCAAAAATGGGGAAAAAGGAGCAAAAAATGGGGAAAAAGGAGCAAAAAATGGGGAAAAAGGAGCAAAAATTGGGGAAAAGGAGCAAAAAATGGGGAAAAAGGAGCAAAAATGGGGAAAAAGGAGCAAAAAATGGGGAAAAAGGAGCAAAAAATGGGGAAAAAGGAGCAAAAAATGGGGAAAAAGGAGCAAAAAATGGGGAAAAAGGAGCAAAAAATGGGGAAAAAGGAGCAAAAATTGGGGAAAAGGAGCAAAAAATGGGGAAAAAGGAGCAAAAAATGGGGAAAAAGGAGCAAAAAATGGGGAAAAAGGAGCAAAAAATGGGGAAAAAGGAGCAAAAAATGGGGAAAAAGGAGCAAAAATGGGGAAAAAGGAGCAAAAAATGGGGAAAAAGGAGCAAAAAATGGGGAAAAAGGAGCAAAAAATGGGGAAAAAGGAGAAAAATGGGGGAAAATGGGGGAAAAGGAGGGGAAATGGGGAAAAGGAGGGGAAAATGGGGGAAAAGGAGGGGAAAATGGGGAAAAAGGAGGGGAAAATGGGGAAAAGGAGAGAAAAATGGGGAAAAGGAGAGAAAAATGGGGAAAAGGAGGGGAAAAAGGAGGGGAAAATGGGGAAAAAGGAGGGGAAAAGGGGGAAAAAGGAGGGGAAAAGGGGGAAAAAGGAGGGGAAAAGGGGGAAAATGGTTATAATATGATCAAAAGGGGCCAAAACGGGCCAAAAACGGAGCTAAAAATGGGTATAATGAGATAAAAAGGGGGCAAAAGGAGCAAAAAACGAGCCAAAGGAGCTAAATATGTGCAAAAAAGAGCTAAAAATGGGCAAAACTGGGCAGAAAGGAGCCAAAAATGGGCCAAAAGGAGCTAAAAAGGGCCAAAATGGGCCAAAAATGGTCAGAAAGGAGCTAAAACTAGGGAAAATGAGCCCAAAATGGGCAAATACGGGCTAAAAATGAGCTAAAACTGGGTCAAATGAGAACAAATCGGACCCAAAGTCACCCAAAATGGAGCCCCATAGACTCCCTATAGCCCCATAGCCCCCCCATAGCCCCATAGCCGCCCCATAGCCCCCACCTGCTCCTCCAGCAGCGCCTGGAAGTTCTTGCGGAAGCGGAGCTTGAAGTGGTCCCCACGCGTCTTCTTCTTCTTCTTCCCTACGGACGGGACCCATAGCGACCCATAGGGACCCATAGCGACCCATGGGGACCCATAGCGACCCATAGGGACCCCATAGCGACCCATGGGGACCCATAGTGACCATAGGGATGCATAGGGGCCATAAGGTTGTCTAAGGACCATAGGGATGGATAGAGCCCCATACGGGATGCATAGAGGCCAAGGGATGTATAGGGAGCCATAGGGATGTATAGGTCCTATACAAATGTATAGGTATGCATAGGGACCCATAGGGATGCATAGGGGCCATAGGGATGTATAGGTCCTATACAAATGTATAGGTATGCATAGGGACCCATAGGGATGCATAGGGGCCATAGGGATGTATAGGTCCTATACAAATGTATAGGTATGTATAGGGACCCATAGGGATGCATAGGGGCCATAGGGATGTATAGGTCCTATACAAATGTATAGGTATGTATAGGGACCCATAGGGATGCATAGGGGCCATAGGGATGTATAGGTCCTATATAATGTATAGGTATGTATAGGGACCCATAGGTATGTATAGCGACCCATAGGGATATATAGGTCCTATATAAATGTATAGATATCATAGGGATGTATAGCGACCCATAGGTATGTATAGCGACCCATAGGGATGCACAGGGGCCATAGGGATGTATAGGTCCTATACAAACGTATAGGTATGTATAGGGACCCATAGAAACCCATAGGGATGTATAGGGACCCATAGGAGCCATAAGGATGTATGCGAGACACAGGGATGTATAGGGACGACAAGGGGTATATAGGGACCCATAGGAACCAGAGATTGCATAGGGGCCATAGGGCTGCAGTGACCCATAGAGACTCCCACGGGCCCCATAGAGAGAGATTCAGCCACACAGGGACCCAACAGGAACCCACAGAGAGCCTCAAGCGCCCCATAGAGAGACATTAAGACCCACAGAGACCCACAGAGCCCCATAGAGACCCCCTGAAGGCCCCATAGAGGCCCCCTAAAGACTCCATAGGGACCCCACTGACCCATAGCCCCCCATAGATCCCCATAGAGAACTACAGACCCCCACAGACC
>NW_026641624.1:0-763 GCF_028554395.1 Pezoporus wallicus
CAAATTGTCAGGTGGTCTCTCTCAGCTGCCCAGCAGCACAGTGAGTACAGCACGAACGTTTGCCCTCTGCTCCCACAGCAGAAGAGCCAGGATTGAAAGCTGGTGCTGGACCTGTTCAGCACACAATCACCTTTACATTGGTGCCTCCATCGTTGCTTTCACTGCTCACATTCATACAGGAAAAGCATTTGAATGGAATCAGTCCAGAGCCTGCTCTCTGCTGCGCAGCAACACAGTCAGCACAGAATGAACAGTGGCATCTGCTCACACGGCAGAAGGACGAGCAGGGAAAGATAGTGCTGGGCCTCTTCAGCACACAAGCAGCTTTGCAACGGTGTCACCATCATTGCAGTCTCTCCTTGGTTTCATACCTAAAAGTCCATTTGAATCCAAATTCTCAGGTGGTGTCTCTCAGCTGCCCAGCAGCACAGTGGGTACAGCACGAACGTTTGGCCTCTGCTCCCACAGCAGAAGAGCCAGGATTGAAAGCTGGTGCTGGACCTGTTCAGCACACACTCACCTTTACATTACTGCCTCCATCGTTGCTTTCAGTGTGCACATTCATTCAGGAAAAGCATTTGAATGGATTCAGTCCAGAGCCTGCTCTCTGCTGCGCAGCAACACAGTCAGCACAGAATGAACAGTGGCATCTGCTCCCACGGCAGAAGGACCAGCAGGGAAAGCTAGTGCTGGGCCTCTTCAGCACACAAGCAGCTTTGCAACGGTGTCGCCATCATTGCAGTCTCTCCTCGGTTTCATAGAT
>NW_026641625.1:0-756 GCF_028554395.1 Pezoporus wallicus
TGTGTCACTGATCACATGTGTGTCACTGATCACGTGTGTGTGTCACTGATCACGTGTGTGTCACTGATCACGTGTGTGTCACTGATCATGTGTGTGTCAATGATCATGTGTGTGTGTCACTGATCACGTGTGTCACTGATCATGTGTGTGTCACTGATCACGTGTGTGTGTCACTGATCACGTGTGTCACTGATCACGTGTGTGTGTCACTGATCATGTGTGTGTCACTGATCACGTGTGTGTCACTGATCATGTGTGTGTGTCACTGATCACGTGTGTGTGTCACTGATCACGTGTGTGTCACTGATCACATGTGTGTCACTGATCACGTGTGTGTGTCACTGATCACGTGTGTCACTGATCACGTGTGTGTCACTGATCATGTGTGTGTCAATGATCATGTGTGTGTGTCACTGATCACGTGTGTCACTGATCATGTGTGTGTCACTGATCACGTGTGTGTGTCACTGATCACGTGTGTCACTGATCACGTGTGTGTGTCACTGATCATGTGTGTGTCACTGATCACGTGTGTGTGTCACTGATCACGTGTGTGTCACTGATCACGTGTGTGTGTCACTGATCACGTGTGTGTCACTGATCACGTGTGTGTGTCACTGATCACGTGTGTCACTGATCACGTGTGTGTGTCACTGATCATGTGTGTGTCACTGATCACGTGTGTGTGTCACTGATCACGTGTGTCACTGATCACGTGTGTGTGTCACTGATCACGTGTGTGTCACTGATCACATG
>NW_026641626.1:0-762 GCF_028554395.1 Pezoporus wallicus
TGATGTTTTTTTGTTTGCTTTCATTATAAAATCTGGGATGGCTTTGTCAGGAGTAAAGATGTGCAATGGGGATACTTTCTGAGAGGGATCTGTGAATCTGTAGGAAACAACTGATGGAGAAAGGAATCATTTAAAACACCATGAATTAGCACTTCAAATTGTGTATGGATAGCACAGAATATTTAAGAGAAAAAACATTTAAAAGGCAGAGTGAATTTGATATCCTCAACAACAGAAGGACATGGATAAAGTGCAGAGGAGGCCATGAGGATGATCAGGGGCTGAAGCAGCTCCTGTATGGAGCCAGGCTGAGAACATTGGGGCTGTTCAGCCTGGAGAAAAGAAGCTGTGTGGAGACCTCAGAGCAGCTTCCAGTGTCTGAAGGGGGCTACAAGGATGCTGGAGAGGGACTCTTCATCAGGGACTGGAGTGACAAGACAAGGAGTGATGGGTTCAAAGTGAAACAGGGGGAGTTCAGGTTGGATGTAAAGCAGAAGCTGTTCCCTGTGAGGGTGCTGAGGCGCTGGCACAGGGTGCCCAGAGAAGCTGTGGCTGCCCCATGCCTGGCAATGTTCTAGGTCAGGTTGTACACAGGGTCTTGGATGACATGGTCTAGTGTGTAGTGTCCCTGACCATGGCAGGGGGTTGGAACCAAGCTCCTTTCCAACCCAAACCACTCTATGATTCTACAATAATCTACATTTCATACAACCTGAAGCCTCAGCCAAGAACTGCATTTCTAGCCACTTATTTCAAAACTTC